>NC_133536.1:51270801-51458327 GCF_048544455.1 Silene latifolia
ATTTCTATTGAATCTAGTGGTGTCTTAGGGGTGTCACAATTTGGGTTGATGTAGAAGGTCACTAACTAAATAGTAATGAAAGTAAATAAGCAAGATGAATTAAAAGGGTTGTAAACAATTGATAAAAAGCACTAGGGTGTCATGGGGTCATAGGGGAATCATGGGAATTGATCATACAAACATGTTCTCAAATTATAAGCAAGCAATTATTGTTGTGATGGATTGAGTTGGGTTATATCTTACAATCCTAGGAAAGTTTGGGTCCCGGAGCCGAATCAATTAGATTGTACAACACCTACAAGTCGACTTAGTCTTCCCTACTCAACAACATGCATGGTCTAATGAGACTCGAGTTGGTTTATGTCTTACAAGTCTCATTGAAAAGATAGGTGATGGGTAAAAAATTTCGCTTGGAGAAGACGAAAGACGAAATTTCGCTGTACTGGAATCCGTGCGTATTGGAGTCGGGACGGGCGGATTCAGGCAGGGGAAGACGGGCGTCTTCAGGGGAATCCGGACGGATTCTGGTGGCTGCTAACCCGGGCGTCTTTGAAGGAAGACGCACGGATTGTGCTGGTGGAGGACGGGCGGATTGTGGAGAAGCCGCTCGGATTGTAGCTCAGCAGTATTTCTTCTTCTTTTCTTCCCTTTTCTTCATAAAATCCTTGGGGATTTCCTCGGGGATGCAAGGATCCTTTCTCAACATTGCTCATCTACTATCATATGTATAAAGGCCTTCTAATCTTGTCTCTCCTTGATGCTTGGTCATTGAATTCAATTAATTTAGTCTCGTTTTGCCATGAAAATGCAAGATTTGCACTCCTTTACCACCAAGGGATCAAAATCTCAAAGAATATGCAAAACAAAGAACTAAAGACAATAAATGACCCAAATATGCACTAAAAAGCATGGGAACAAGGCTAATTCGGAGGCTAAATATGCGCTAATTATGGTCACATCAAATATCCCCAAACCGAACCTTTGCTCGTCCCGAGTAAAGAGGTGACAAAGACTAGGACCATTATTTAAACTAACCTAATAACATAGCCGATATGAGACAATTAGCGGGTCTCACTCCGCCCCTTCAACTCACAACAAGACAACCATGAGGTAGGATGCCTTCTTGCAAGGCAAGGTGGGTCTTGCCAAAATGGCGACACATCCAAACATTAAGCACACAAAAATCAAATAATGGATGCATCTACAAAAGGAATAGCCACTTCCTCATCAAGTGGCGGAGGCAACCAAGAGAGAACAAATTTAAGAGCATATAATCCTTCACAAATACTAGTTCAACAAATTACTAAGGCTAAGAGGATGGCACTAAATCACCTCCAAATGGTGTTAAACTAGACTACTTTCGTCCTCAATTTCCAAATGCTTTCGTCAAGAGCGATCGGATGGTGGTGGAATGATGATCCCTATGATTCTAGTAGCATATGACATGACAAGTCTCGAATTCTCTACAAAAGTAAAGGTCATGGATCGTCTCAAGCTCGACAAAGTGGCTTGACAAAAGGCTTTTTGGGAATGAAATGCTCAAATCTTTATAAACAAGAGTGGATATGACTAGTATTCAAAATTGTCTTCATTTAACTTTCACATTTCAAAAATTTAAGATGGGGTTTGTCCCTTCCAGGCTAGTGTCCTTTGCTTTCGCCAATCGCTTATTAGGCAACCGGTTAACCTCTAGACAATAGCTTTTCGGGGTGATAGTCACTCTGTCTCTGGGCGGTCGAATTCACAACCGTGTGGGGGCCCAATTCAATGGATCCCTCTCCAAAGCACATCGAAGTGGTACGCCTCCATCAAAACAACTAAATTTCTCAACATTTCAACATTTCATAACATTTGAGGTTTCCTTAGCAATAAATTACTTCCACATGACAAAATTTTCGAAATGAGCACTTCAAACTTATTGATAGAAAGTATTTTTGGGTTGCCTTAGCACAAAGTAAATCAAGGTCACCTAGACAAGTTAACCAAGTCTACATCGCATCACGGGGTTGGATAGGTGACTCACATGCAAACCCTTGACTAAGCTTTGGGTCATGGGTCAAAAGACACTAGTATGACACTATTTAGGGTGTTTTACAACCATTCTAGTAGGCGAAGTCTTAAGTTGAAAAAGTATTTGTAATGGCTTAGTTGCTCTTGTCAAAGTTATCAGTTAGGCACTTTTCAAAATGTTTTATCTAAATGCAACTACATGCCATGATGCAACTAGTATATACATCCTAATGCAAGTGATTCTATCAATTAATATGACATATAAACTAAATGCAAGTCCTAAGTTCACATTGTTATACCGCATCAATCAAAATAAAGCCACATAGTCATTAACATAAATGAAAAAGGAGATTGGAAAGATCATACCATGCGGTCTTCATGATCCTCATGTCTTGGATGTGGCGTAGTCATTCAATGTGAACAAGGATAGAACAAACACAATATATACAACAATATCTACAATATATATAACTACACTACAAAAGGAATAAACATGTTTTTGGGTTTTTCAATTTTCAAATTTTTATGGTTTTTCGAAATTTTTCAATTTTTTTGGATTTTTAAATAAAAGTTAAGTTAGAATTCCCCATCCCACACTAATATGGCCATTGTCCTCAATGGCCAAAATAATGGGAAATTATACAAACATGATGCATGATTTCTACACTAAATGCAAGCTACACTAATTTACACTACATGATGCATGGTTTTTGTTTATGACGGAGAGGATAATTTAGATTACCTCCCGTTGTGTATGCATTAACTTCCCCAAACCGATCTAGACATTATTGCTAATGTCCTAAGGATGGGTGTAGTTCATGCACACACTATGCAATGCATGAAACTAATTTTGTCATTTTGGATTTTGAAAGGTGGGAACAATAAAATGAGAACACCTCAATGGTACCGAGGTGTGAGTCCTTTATGGTGCTAGGACTACTCCAACAATGATAAAGATTAATAAAATACAAGTTAACAAAACACAAACTTCTTTTCATGAAACTTTAAAATTAAAGAGAGGAGATGAGGAAACTTCACTTAAACTTAGGTGGGTGCCTCTCGCCCGCTCCACCTAGCTATGAAGTAATCCTCTAGAGGTCGGCATCATCTCCTTCTAGATCGCTATCCCATATCTCCTTTGATGCATCACTCAAACTTGGGTCCATGAACTCGTCCTCTTCACTTTCAAGCTCCACCGTGTCTCCTCCACAAGAATTGTTGCTTCCCTCCTCTTGTCTCCCGTTTTCTCCTTCATTTGCTCTCTCCGAATTGGGGAAGAGTAGGTCCATTTGAGCCCATGAGGGAAATGCTCCTTCCTCACGAATCTTTCCCTTTTGAACCATATTTAAAAATGAAACTCTTATTTTTGTTTTGGCTTTTGCAAAAGAAAATTTGAGTGAATTATCATTTTCATTTGGTTTTAACGTTGATGGGATGTTAGGACTCGTTATTAAAGGCGTCTAATAACTTGTCCTATACTTACCGACGAAAGATTTTTTTTTTTGTTTTAAATTTGTCTTTGACTTACAAAGTTAACGCTCTTGTGTGCACGACAAGAGTAATTTTATTCCATGAAGGAGACTTATACTTTTGAAAACTCTCCATAAATATTTTTGGAAGTATTTTGATTTTGGATTTCTGTAAATGATTCGATTTTTGGCCTTGTCTTTGATTTGGAATGTGATGTTCTTGAATGCGCAACGAGAACACTTCCGTTCCTCTGACGAGAATCTGGTACTGTTGGAAAATTCTACTTGAAACTTTTGAAAGGATTTTAATTCTTACAATGAGTAACATTTTAATGTTTTGGTTGTCAATTTCGAAAAGTCCGACTTTATCTTTATAACTTTTCGTTATGCTTTCAAGTTTCGAGGACGAAACTTTTTAAAAGGTGGGATGATTATAACACCCGCGAAATTCCCATTTTGGCATTTATAATTTAATTAGCTATTTTATTATTCTACTTGTATTTTAAACCCACTTTTATAATAATGTTACTCTATATGTATAATAATAATTATGGTAATAATAATAATAGTCGTCTTAGCCTTTTAAAATGCGTAGTTAGTCTTGAGTCGTGTTTTTAGTGAGATCCGGCTCAATTTGAGTTGTTGGGCCTTTTATAACTTATGGGCTTTTCTCCTTCTCTTTTCTCTTCATAAAACCCTCACATAACACCTCGCAACTTCATCTCCCTCATTATTTTTCTGAAATTTTCCCTCTCAACAAACACCATTAACACTCATCTTCCATCAAAACCTAGATTCATCATATCTAAACCAATTCTTCACCAATTGGAACCATTTTCGCACCATCATCTTCCTCTTCTCGCCCTCCATATTTCTAGGTAAGAAAGTTCTAGCCTTTTTTATCTTTTAGAAAATCCATCTTTTTGTGAGATGAGTTTTCTCACCCTTTTTGCCTTAAACTTGTTCTAGGATGAAGCTTTAGCATTCCGGGGTGATATTGAGTCGGAATCATGTCCTTTGATGAGCTAAAAGGTAACGGTGATGGGTTACTCGACATTATGTCAATTTGAGTGTTTATATGTTATAGTTTGTTCATATGTGTGTTAAAGTTAGATTCTTTACATGTTTTTACTTGTTTGTTGTTGAATGGGTTTTTGTGTGGAATCTCTCTTGGTGGTTTGAGAAAGTTTCTAGTCTTTTGTTTACATGGATGAATTAGTGAAGAAACAATCTTATTCATGCTTAATAATTGTGTTTAATTATGGCATGAAGTTGTTAGTTTGGAATTGTTTGAATTTGAATCAAATCTTATGTTTTAATCCCTCTTTTATGCTTTGATTTCACCCTTAATACTTGCATGAAGTTACTTGGGTAATATATAATGGAATTGGTATGGTAATGGTATGATAAAAATTGATTTGGGGATGAAGATGAACTTGTTGTGTCGTGCAAATCAGTGATTTGCGCAGGCTGCGCATCTCGGCGCAGGCTGCGCCACAGCTTGGACCAGTCTTCGTAAAATGGCCATAACTTCTTCGTTACTTACTTGTTTGAGGCTTATGACCTACCGTTAGAACCGTAAGAGGATACGCTATCACTTTCAATTGGTTCACTTCATTCTCATGATTAGAACCTCAAGTTATGACCGTTTGAAGTTGACCCTTATTGTAGTCGAGTACTAAACTTGTTGTTATAGATTGAGTTTTATGTTTCTTGTTGGGTATGCATCTTAACCTTGGTTCTAATGCTTGTGTATGGTGTGTTGACACTCTTTTATTATGGGAGCACCTGATATTTATCATACTCTCGCACTTATACATGCTTCACATGAATTGTTTACGTTATGTTTGTGCAATCATTCTTACTCTTAATTGTGACCCAAGTGTGACGTTTTACATTGTGTGACTACTTGACATTCTTTATTTCCTCTTTCGGACCTTTGGTTATGGACATGTGTGCCATGTTTCCGGATTAGGATACCCTTCCACCCCTTTCGGACCTTTGATTACGGATATATGTGCCATGTTTCCGGATTGGGTTATCCTTCCGCCTTTCATCGGACCTTTGGTTACGGATATGTGTGCCATGTTTCCGATGTGAGGTTACTTGACCTTTGGTTACGGATATTTGTGCCATATTTCGAGTCTTGGATACGATTAGTATATCGTTTGTCGAATCGGGTGACGTCCATCCCAAGAGTCTGGATCCAGGTTTAGACTAGGATCGTATTATGATCGTCGTCCTACCAAGAGGTTGGAGTCTGGGTTGGTTGTCTTGTTTGAGTCTATACTTTGTATATGTCTTTCAGGGCAAGAGTCGTGCCTTGTATTGTTTGGTTGTGAGAGTCTTGTGTTGGAAATCTATATCTCATTCTTAACATATTCTTATATGTTTCAAATTTATTTAGTCATAAAATAAATTACAAATCTTATGCATGCAAACTAAAATAATTAAATGAAGAAATCATATTCTCACCATATAAATTTCGGTCATCATATGGGCACCAACAAGATCTCCTTCTTGTTAGTTCTTGAGCTTTCCAATAATGGATGAACATACAAAATCCCAAAGTAGAGATTCTCCAATTAGTAGCGCCCAAGACAATCCCTTAATCCCACAAACTAACATGTACTAGATGTTTATATTGTGGTTTACCTTAAATTTGATTACTAATACTCATATATTACTTTGATAATTTTATTAATATTACATGAACAATTTCAATTAAAATCTCATCTTTTTTATGAAGATAAAAGAGAGAGAAGAGAGGAAAATACATGAACAACTTGCATGTAATTTTTTTAGAATGAATGATGAGTGAAAAATAATCCCATAATCCCACTCATTTTCATGGTTGGAATGAAGAGAAATAGGGCATCTATTTTCACTTTTTGTCTTTACAAGAAATAGATGTGTAAGAGTAGGTGTAAGGCTAGTTGTAGGTAGGCATCATCATGCCATTTTATTAAATAAAATAAAACAACCTAAACCCACTAACTCTTTCCATATTTCGGTCCATATATGCATAAAATGGACTACCATTTTATTTTGTCAATTTGTCATTTGTCACACAATATGTCACATGTAGTATGATACATGTTACTAATTAATTAAATGCATATTTATCACATAAATATCATTTTATAAATTAATTAAATTACATTCAACAAATTGACTAGTGATACTTGATCACATAAATAAAATGGGTCATATAATTATAATTCACAATATCTTGTAATTATAATCAACCATTCATTCTTATCTTTATTGTTTCTCAAACAATAAACAATTTTAGCAATAAAGCATTTTATTTACTAAAATAAATCTTATTTAATCCCATTACAATAAGATATCAATATTCTCTCTGACAAATTGAATTGTTCAATTTTAAGGAATTAATTAATCTGTATCGGTATACAATTAATTAACCTTTTCAATTAAGGGAATCGTCCTTTAGGTGTGACCTCAAGGATCAATCGATCACCACCGTCGCACGACGACAAAGATAATGTCAAACTCTAGCCAACCAATCATTACCAATATGTGTGGACCAGTTGACTATATATATTATGTATCATCCCTTCCGTATTCTTGTAATGAGATTTAATAATGATATTTAAATCATGTGATCGCACTATTGTTGAGGACTGATACCCGTCGTTGTGAGTACCAAAGATAAAATTTATAATTTCCTATTAAGACTAACCTAGGCTAGTGGTAACAGGGTCGAACCACAAGGAGGCAGTTGTAAACTTTAGTTGATTTATGTTCAGTCTGAGGTAACTATTGTGGGGGTTGATTTGAATTGGTCTAAGACTAAGAGCAAACAAAGATAATAAACTAAAAAAATACGATTTAAACAGATAAAAGAAAGGTACTAGGATGGTTGGCTCATTATAGCTTCGGCGGCAGCAAACTAAGTCGGTCTGAATCAAACACAGGTAAGGCGGGAAATAAAGAGGTCCTCTCGGTCCACTCTTAACAAATAGCATCTCTCGATCTCGCTATAGGTCCCTAATGTCACTAATACTGACTCTCGTCCTGAAAAGTGACTAACGGTCTAAACTATACCTATCTTTCGATCTTAGCACAGTCTAGTCGATTTAATTGATGGTCTAATAACCTCCCCTACCTTTCGATCTAATGGGTCAGTCACGAAATAGGTATCTAACTGGTCGCATGCATTCGATTCGTTAAATATAAGATTAAATTCAATTAAAACGAGGGAAAACTCTACGAGGTCGGTCGATCGATCGACCGCAATATCGATCGATCGACCAACACGCGAGACAATCCTTTCTAATCTAAAGCCGCCTATGCCATAAATCGCCTACATCCTAGCACTAAAGGATTAGCTACTCATGCTAAAGGTAAAAACAACAATAAAACTAATAACAATTACTGAATTCATGCTTAAAGTAAATAACAAATAGCGATAGGACGATAATTGGCTTTGGGACACTAACTATCAAATCTACACTAATGAAGAAATTAAAACAATAAACTAAAATTACGGCAGAATGAATACCGAGATTTAAGAGGAAAGATTAAGAACAAGGGCAGAATTCCAATGCTAAAATCGATATCCAAAACCCTAATTACTCGAATAAATTAAAACTGAAAGTACTGTATTGTGATAAAAACTTGGATAGAAAACTGATGTCTAACTTGATTGTTTATGTTACGTTATATAGAAATCAACGTAACACCTTATTTCCTAAACCTAAACTTCACGGGCTTCAAGATTCACGGTCTTTTAATTTACGTCTGGAATAGCGAACTGGTCGATCGACTGCATATGGTGGTCGATCGACTGCTCCTCAGCAAACAATAGCTTCTGGATCCCGATAGTTGGTCGATCGACTGAGGGTGATGGTCGATCGACTAATTGAGCTGCTACTTAACTTCTTAAAACTCGTGGACTTGTCTTTTGGGCCTTGGATTGCGCACCAAGCTCGTTCCTTAAGTGATTCCTTTACGTCATTTGCAATGCAGATTACTCGGGGACGGATTTGGCTTGATTTCCCGTTGAATTCTCCACATTTCTGCAATAAAGTACAAAATACGGAAGTAGACGGAAATAGAGAGAAATGTAGCATAAACTACAAGAATGTGCTCTGAAATGCGTGTAAAATGGGATGTAAAACATCATATAAATGACACGCATCAAACTTCCCCAAACCAAACCCTTGCTTGTCCCCAAGCAAGAACTAGACTCGATCTAATGACCTAATGGAACGAGTTCAATCTCAGAGCGAAATGCAAACTGTAAGGCCTAAACCAATTTAATGCACAACCAACAATCAATTAGTAATGCGAATCATGCAAACGAGTTATGAAGCCGTCAAAGACTGCTGAACCGTCAATTGTAGAGACTTATCAAATTGGACTCTCACGGGTCGCTCAAATCACTCAATAAGTACAGGTGAATATTTGTAAGATAGAAAGAATTAATTTTGTAGTGACTCTCACCTAACTACGACCTATGAAAACATGCCAGCAATAAAAATATGAAAATGACCTCTATGACCGTACATACGCATTCCAACCAAACAGATGACCAATGACACATGCCGAGGTATATATGGGATATGTGAGGTATGGGTAAGAAGAGGCAAAACATTTTATGGTAAAGTGGAGGTACAGGTGATCAAGCTAGTACCAAAACGGAACCAAGTGGCAACATCCAACTTCTTGCTCAAAATCAAACGAAGCAGTGCTATAGCAAGCACAAAACTCACAATCTCCAAACTATCAAATCAATAAACTCCCCATAGGATATAAATGAAACATGGGAGCAAAAATCGCCAAAAGATAAGGATTAAATTATGCGAATTGATTTCTTTTTTCGAATCTCAGTCGATCGACCATAAGGAGCAGTCGATCGACTGCTTTGAACAGTACAGAACCTCCCTTTTCTTTTTCTTTTTTCGAATCTTTTTTTCTCATTTTTTCTTTTTATATTTCTTTCTTTCCTTCTTTTCATTTTCCCAACAACATCTCAATCGAGCAAATACCACCAAAAACGAAGTAACAACCCCAAGAACACAGACTACTAGCTTGACAAAGGACAGGCTAAATGTAGGATGTAGTAAATGGGACAAAAAAGGATATTTTTGGCAGTGTGGAGTTATTGGCCATAATGAGAAAAGGAAACCTCTACCACATGTGTCAGCAAACCACAGACCGAATGCGTACAGGTATTAAGTAGATCAAATTCATATTCATGCAAATTAAGGAAACATGTCTCATAAGGAGTACTACTCACATTCCTAGATAAACCGGTCAAGAATGTCACCAGTTAAAGGCTCTAAAACTCAGAAATATGATGTAGCTTGCCAATTATTAAAGTCAAGTCTCAAGTTCAGCAAGATAATTAACGAAAACTCGTAGATATGCATTTACGATTCTACTAATAACATGTTGATCTAGCAAGGCTCAGGCAAAACAGGTGCAAATGCAAAATCATCATAGAAATACTACCGTTCCGACTCAATCTATATGCTAAAATAAACGTGCATTTTATGGGAATTTTTGAAATTTATTCAATTTTTTTTTTTGATTTTTTTTATTTTCGATTTATATATGAGAAAAAGACAAATGCAAAACAAAAAAAAATAAACGTGAATGCAAGCAAATGAAATGCGACGCAAAACCCTTCCCCAAACCAAATCGCACAATGTCCTCATTGTGCAAAATCATGTAATGAAGAAAAAAGAAATGGGAATTTGCGTATATTGAAATAAATAAACATGACGTGAAGTGAAATTCGGGAACTTACAAGACTTTAAGCGCGACAAAGGAAACCTCCCCAAACCAGCGTGAGCTAGGAGGTTTCAGTAGCCAGCAGTGCTACTAAAAAGAGTGCCTGAAAGACAAAAATTACCACGCATAAGACTGAGAAAACAATTTTGAAGTGGAAATATGTGCACAAATGAGAAAATTAGAAGAAATAAATAATTGGACGGAAAAGAAAGCGGAGTAGAAAACTCCCTTAGGTCCGCATATCGACCAAACACAGTAGGGGAGAGGTCGTGAACGAATATAGCAGCAGCAGTGGTCGATCGACCAAGGAGATCAGTCGATCGACCATGTGGGCGTGAACAGTAGCTCCTGTAAACC
Organism: Silene latifolia; assembly: GCF_048544455.1. Classification (NCBI taxonomy): domain Eukaryota; kingdom Viridiplantae; phylum Streptophyta; class Magnoliopsida; order Caryophyllales; family Caryophyllaceae; genus Silene; species Silene latifolia. The sequence goes on from NC_133536.1 coordinate 51,281,403, forward strand.
TGCAATTCAGTCGATCGACCAATGGTGCCGTCGATCGATGAAAACACTTCTTTGCGGCGTCTTATTTCTTCGTAATTGCTCAATGATTTGAGCTAACAAGCTCTAAATACCTGCAAATGCACAATAGTACGCGCCCAAAATTGCGCAAAACCCAGAATAAAGTCTAGAGTACTTAAAAATCCTAAGCAAATAAAATAAAAGCGAAGTTTTCGCGCACACAAAAAGCAATAAAGTTGTCTTAACAAAGTAAATAAAGAGAAGTTCGTGACGAGATTGATCAACTAATAGTTGATCAAGAAGGACCACGGTATGGCCCACTTCGTCGGCTTCTGGCTACTAGAGGTAGCCTCATTGGTGCTTATGTTATCAGTTTCACCCTTCTTAGCTTCGACAGTCGGAGAGCTCAATGGATCAACTTCGTCATCTCCCCAATCAAGGATTTCCTTGGAATCGTCGGAATCCAAATCAGACCATCTCACCTTGGCTGGCTCACCTTCCACTTCCTCATCGGTCCCATAGCTTAGGCATCCAAGACCTCCTCTTTGAATGATAGGCTTTGTCGTGGCTGGAGTGACTTGTAGCACTTCCTTCCCCAAACCAGCTCCTGCATTATCTAAAACAACAGATTCTTCCTCCTTCTTGCTCCCAATCTGGGGCGGAGGGGTTAACACAGCAGTAGTAATAGAGACAGGCAATTCAGGAAGCACAAAGTACGATTTCTTTTCAGAAACCGTGTTACAAGTAACAGGCCACATGGGATCCTTCTTTTTAGCAGGTTGGGCAAAAATGATAGAATGTTTCCCAACTTTGAAGGTCAAAGTTCCGAGCCTACGTCAATAATCGCACCGGCGGTGTGCGAAACGGCCTTCCTAGGATGATCGGTATATGGGCATCCTCAGGCATGTCAAGGACAACAAAGTCAACAGGGAAGAAAAACTTCCCTATTTGGACGGGTATGTCCTCTAGGACTCCTATAGGCTCGACCGCAGATCGGTCAGCCATCTGAACTGTCATGTCTGTGATAGCAAACCGGGTCAACTTAAGTTTTCTAGCTAAACTCAAGGGCATGACACTTATACTAGCCCCTAGGTCACATAATGCCTTCTCAATTGAGAAGGTACCTATTTTGCAAGGAACAGAAAAAGCTACCGGGTCCTCTAACTTATGGGCGCGCGTGTGAGACAAGTAAGAGCAAGACTCTTTAGTTAACGCAACAGTGTGAACATGTTCAAGCGATTTTTTCTTTGACAATAAATGTTTCATAAACTTAGTGTATCTTTGGCACTTGGTTAACTAACTCAAGGAAGGGTACACAACATTCAAGCTACGAATAACTTTCTCAAATTCTTGAAAGATACTGTTCCTTCGTCGGCACGAGTCTCTCCGGATATGGGGTCAATAAGGAGTACCTTGGCTCTCTCCTCCAATTCACGCGCACCGGCATCCTTGGACTTAGGCTGAAAGTCCGTCACCTTCTCTTTGTTGAAGCTAGACCCCTCCTCGGATCGTCTCAAATGAGAACCATTAACCGTCATTGGGTCGAACTTGGGCGGGACCGACCCATCAAGACTCGGTCTCCCCCAAAATCTTCGGGACCGTGGTGCCCCGAAACAAGTGGTCTCGTAGGTTATTTGGCATTAAAGGACGAAATTCTTCAAGATCGCAGCGATCTCGGTCGATCGACCACTCTCCTCGGTCGATCGGCCGAGATGTCTGATTCGAAGCTCCTGTACCCGTGCTTGATCGATCGATTGGGTATATCGATCGATCGATCAAATACCTGCGACGTCTTTTTCTTTGATTTGTTCGTTGAAGCTTTCTCTTGACTTATTTCCGGCTCATCTTTTCCAACAGCATCCTCAACCATGGCAGGACCATCAAGTGTGGACCCGCTCCTCAAAGTGATGGCATTTAGGGTCTCCTTTTGTTCGGGTTGAGTGGGTAAGTGTCCGGGAGCTCGAGTGTTACTTTTACTAGCCAATTGAGCAATTTGGCTCTCTAGTAACTTCATCCCGGCCTCTCTTGCTTGGGACTCCTTTAGCAACAGATTCTTAAGCTCGGAAAATTCAGAATTCTGTGTTTGTTGCTGCTGCGGCACATAAGGGGGCTTTTGATATTGCTGTTGCTTTTGATGAGGAGGCACATAGGGTTGCTGCTGCGGCGGATGTTGGGTTGGATTTTGGACATTTTGGCTCCTCCAACTCAAGTTTGGGTGGCTTGGCTCGTAGTAGGTGTTTGTCTGCCTATAGTGTTGAAAGGCAGCACAAGATTCAAAGGGGCTAGGGCAATTTTTCGAGACATGGCCTTCACCTCCACACCTTTCACAGACGAAAGGACCGTCTGACACTGCATTGACTTGGTACATCCCACCTTTAAAAGCTCCTCCTAGCTCATACTTGTCAAACCTCGCAGTAAGAGCCTCAAGTGCAGCTACAGAAGAGGATTCAGCAGCTCTCCTCTGGTTCCCTCTAGAATTCCCATATTCGGCCTTGTGGGTAGCTAGATCGTCAATGATCTTCCACCCCTTGGTTGCTCCCAAATTTTCAGCGAATCTTCCATTGGCTGCAGCATCCAAAATGGCCCTCTGATCGTCGTACAACCCATTGTAGAAATGATTGCACAAACTCCACTTTTCGAACCCATGATGCGGTATGGTTCGCACCAACTTCTTGAATCGGACCCATGCTTCATGGAAATTCTCATCTGGCCCTTGTTTAAAGCCCGTGATTTGAGCTCTAATAGCGATCGTCCTTGAAGCAGAGAAATACTTCTTGTAGAACGCCAATGCCAATGTATTGCAATCGGTGATCCCCTGAACAGTTCGGTCCAAACCTCTATACCATTCCCTTGCAGCATCACGAAGGGAGAAGATGAACATAGTCTCCTTGATTTGGTCCTGGGTCACGCCAGCCGGTGGGGGTATGGAACAGCAGTAGTCAATAAAGGTCTCCATATGCTTAGCTGCATCTTCATTTGCAGCTCCCCCAAACTGGTTTCTCTCAACCATAGTGATGTAGGCAGGCTTTGGTTCGAATTTCCTGGCATCTCCTGGTAACTCGAACCCCTTATATAAGTTGTCGGCTGTCGGCTCAGAATAACTAGCTATACTTGCTTCCTCGGCCATGACTGGAATTTCCGGGGAAGTAACTGTCTCGGCTGAAGAAGTAGAAACGGGCGAAGACTGTGGGTCTTCTTCGAACAGATCGTTCTCGTAATAGCTTGACAGAGTACTCAGCTCTTCCTCCGTCGGTAATACCCTTTGTGTTCGTCTCAACTCGCGCAAGGATCTTTCAAGCTCAGGGTTCAATGGTACTAATTCTCCACCCTGTGACCTGCGCATAAGAAGAAACTACAAAAAGAATATAAGAAAAGTTTAAGGAACGGATGTCCCTTAAACTAAGAAAGACTAAAATTAAAAACAACTAAAATTAGGACTATTGCCTCCCCGGCAACGGCGCCAAAATTTGATACCCGTCGTTGTGAGTACCAAAGATAAAATTTATAATCTCCTATTAAGACTAACCTAGGCTAGTGGTAACAGGGTCGAACCACAAGGAGGCAGTTGTAAACTTTAGTTGATTTATGTTCAGTCTGAGGTAACTATTGTGGGGGTTGATTTGAATTGGTCTAAGACTAAGAGCAAACAAAGATAATAAACTAAAAAAATACGATTTAAACAGATAAAAGAAAGGTACTAGGATGGTTGGCTCATTATAGCTTCGGCGGCAGCAAACTAAGTTGGTCTGAATCAAACACAGGTAAGGCGGGAAATAAAGAGGTCCTCTCGGTCCACTCTTAACAAATAGCATCTCTCGATCTCGCTATAGGTCCCTAATGTCACTAATACTGACTCTCGTCCTGAAAAGTGACTAACGGTCTAAACTATACCTATCTTTCGATCTTAGCACAGTCTAGTCGATTTAATTGATGGTCTAATAACCTCCCCTACCTTTCGATCTAATGGGTCAGTCACGAAATAGGTATCTAACTGGTCGCATGCATTCGATTCGTTAAATATAAGATTAAATTCAATTAAAACGAGGGAAAACCCTACGAGGTCAGTCGATCGACTGGCAATATCAGTCGATCGACCAACACGCGAGACAATCCTTTCTAATCTAAAGCCGCCTATGCCATAAATCGCCTACATCCTAGCACTAAAGGATTAGCTACTCATGCTAAAGGTAAAAACAACAATAAAACTAATAACAATTACTGAATTCATGCTTAAAGTAAATAACAAATAGCGATAGGACGATAATTGGCTTTGGGACACTAACTATCAAATCTACACTAATGAAGAAATTAAAACAATAAACTAAAATTAGGGCAGAATGAATACCGAGATTTAAGAGGAAAGATTAAGAACAAGGGCAGAATTCCAATGCTAAAATCGATATCCAAAACCCTAATTACTCGAATAAATTAAAACTGAAAGTACTGTATTGTGATAAAAACTTGGATAGAAAACTGATGTCTAACTTGATTGTTTATGTTACGTTATATAGCAATCAACGTAACACCTTATTTCCTAAACCTAAACTTCACGGGCTTCAAGATTCACGGTCTTTTAATTTACGTCTGGAATAGCGAACTGGTCGATCGACTGCATATGGTGGTCGATCGACTGCTCCTCAGCAAACAATAGCTTCTGGATCCCGATAGTTGGTCGATCGACTGAGGGTGATGGTCGATCGACTACTTGAGCTGCTACTTGACTTCTTAAAACTCGTGGACTTGTCTTTTGGGCCTTGGATTGCGCACCAAGCTCGTTCCTTAAGTGATTCCTTTACGTCATTTGCAATGCAGATTACTCGGGGACGGATTTGGCTTGATTTCCCGTTGAATTCTCCACATTTCTGCAATAAAGTACAAAATACGGAAGTAGACGGAAATAGAGAGAAATGTAGCATAAACTACAAGAATGAGCTCTGAAATGCGTGTAAAATGGGATGTAAAACATCATATAAATGACACGCATCAAGGACACATTTCCCAACATCTTGGTCCTATCGGATACTAGAGGTGAGATGCAAGCTTCTAGTTGCGATATGATCGTCGGGATCGATGTTCTCATCCGTTCTTATGGTGAGATGCAAGCCATAAGTATGAATGCGACATTAGTAGCCACGTCCCGTACAATGTTTGTTAAGAGGTTTTTAAAGTAATGGCTATGGTTTCCGTCCATGTATTTTCTATTTAATTGACCCGTTATTTATCTTCTTCATATGATTCGATGCCTAATCTCATATCTATGTTATATTTCCTTGAATTGCGTGCTTTTGTCTAAACGACCGTATTCGTGTCTTCCATATTATTTTAATTATCTCACATAAATAGTTGAGCCGAGTTAATATGAAATTGGTTGACTTCGTTATTCTACTCCCTTGAATGCATATTTAATATTATGTACCATGCCTATCTCATTATGAATGTAATATGCCTATCTCATTATGATTATCGTTTATATCCCCTTGTTCATTATTATTCAAGTATGATGTATGATCAATATATTTAACTAAGTTCTTGCTTACTTGTATTTTGACATATTGTGGCTGGGAGAACCCTGAGTTACTCCCCACTGACTGTGGCGTTCATGTTTACATGAATGACAGGTTTGTGATGCAGATTATATGGGGAAGACGTGTGAGCTAGCGAGAACGTTGACCCTTGGACTTTAGTTACCGTTTTTCTTAGACTCACCTATCTTTAGACTTGTGCTTATTCGTGGGATATCTTTTCCCCAACGCACTTTGTTTTTAATTGTAAAACTTAATTATTTTACTTTTCATTTCCGTTTGATCACTAATGGTGGATTTCGCACTTTAAACTTTTAAAGGTTTTAAAAATCTCGAATTTTCCGCTTAGATTTATTAGTTCTCTTTGATGCCCTATCGAGGGATGTCAAAGTAAACATGACGACATATATGTTATTGTTGCAAATGTGACAACCTTAGTTGAAGAATGTACGATTGTTATGTTTTAAGATTATTCTTAACATGTTAACATAATAGACTAAATATGTTGATATGTATATATATATATATATATATATATATATATATATATATATATATATATATATATATATATATATATATATATATATATATATATATATATATATAGAGAGAGAGAGAGAGAGAAGAGATCAACTAAGGCCAACATATGTATTTGAGTCCATAAGTTCTATTAAGGGCCCTTGGATGGTGAAAATGGATGGCCAAGATCAACCTCCAAAAAGTGTGTTTATGGTTTAATATCACTCATTCTCTCCTCCTTCACTAATCCTTCTAATTAATCACTAATTCATTTTAACTTCTTTTCCTCTCATCCACTTCTCTCACATATCACACAACTCATCTCCTCTCTCAAACCCCAAAAAATCCAAATAAATAAAAAAACCCCAAAAACCCAAATAAATAAATAAAACCCAAAAAATCCAAATAAATCAAAAAACCCAAAAAAACCAAATAAATAAAAAAACCCAAATAAATCATTCATTCCTCTCTTCCTCATTCGCCACCACCCACCACTATCCTACCCGACACACCCACCTCCACCACCGCCGTCGGTAAATTCTATAAACTCGTTTTTTTTTTTTTTCGCGTCTCGGTTTTTTTCGTCACTTTTTTTTTGTTTTGTTTTTTTCAGATTTTGTGTTAAATTTGTTGTTTGGGGTCGGTTTATTTTTTTTGTTGATTTTTGTTGGTTTTTGTTCTTACTTATTCTTTTCAAATCTCTTCTTGTTATACTTTTGTTTTTTTAAATTTCGGGTTTTAAATATCGTTTTTTTTGGTGATATACTTTTTATTTTTACAAATGTCGTTTCTTTAAAATTCGTCTTGTTATATAAATTTTCAGCTTTAAATTTAAATGTATATATTTTTTTTTCTCAAATTTCAATGTTTATAACTCCAATCTCTTGTTTTATAAAATTATTTAAAATTATGTATAACTTCAATCAACATTATGTATAACTTCACTGACATTATGTATAACTTTAATTTATATTATGTACAACTTCAATGATATTGTGTGCAACTTCACCGATATTATGTATAACTTCAATGAACATTATGTATAACTTCACTGATATTATGTATAACTTCACTGGCATTATGTATAACTCCACTGACATTATGTATAACTTCACTGACATTATGTATAACTTTAACTTACATTATGTACAACAATGTCATTGTGTTAGTTTCAAATCTTAATTATATTTGGACAAAAGTTATACTATTATGGATTAAAGTTACACGATTTTGGACTAAAGTTATACAAAAAAGGACTAAAATTATAATATTATGGACTAAAGTTATACAGAAAATGACTAAAGTTATACTATTATGGACTAAAGTTACACAATTTTGGACTCAAGTTATACAAAAAAGGAATAAAGTTATACTATTATGGACTAAAATTATACAAAAAAGGACTAAAGTTATACTATTATTGACTAAAGTTACACAATTTTGGGTTAAAGCTATAGAGAAAAAGACTAAAGTTATACCATTTTTGTATAACTTTAGTTCTTATTTGTATAACTTTAGTCCACATTTGTATAACTTTAGTCTATTTTTGTATAACTTTTACTCATTTCGATAAATTTGTTGGAATTTATATAATTTTATGTAACTTTAGTCCAATTTTTTGTATAACATTAGTCAAAATTTGAATTGATATAAGTATTGTTTGTATAACTTTAGTCAATTTTTGTATAACTTTAGTCTTTATTTGTATAACTTTAGTCCATATTTGTATAACTTTAGTCCGTTTTTGTATAATTTTAGTCCGTTTTTGTATAACTTTAGTCCTTATTTGTATAATTTCTGTCATTTTTTGTATAACTTTAGTCCATTGTGTAACTTTAGTCCAAAATTGTATAACTTTTTTCCATAATAGTATAACTTCAGTCATTTTTTGTATAACTTTAGTCCAAATTTGTATAACTTTAGTTCAAAATTGTATAACTTTAGGAATATAAATTCAGATTTGAACCAACACATAAGAAGATGATAGTAAAGTGACACATATTGTATAACATTAGTTCAAAATTGTCAGTTACATATCATAAATTGTGAATAAAAATAAACCAATAAGTCAAAAAAGTACAATAAAAAAACTTGAATAATAATAATAAAAAATTAACCAATAAGTAAAAAAAAAAACAAATAACAAAAAAAAATCAAATAACAAAAAAACAAAAAACAAAAAAACCAAAACCAAACCAAACAAAAAAACCAAACAAAACAAACTTGAATGGTTGTGTAACTTCAATTTACACAATGTATAACTTTAGTCGTAAATAGTATAACTTTAATGTAAAAAGGGTATAACTTTAGTCGTAAATTGTATAACTTTAATGTTTTAAGGGTATAACTTTAGTCGTAAATAGTGTAACTTTAATGTTTTAAGGGTATAACTTTAGTCATAGATAGTATAACTTTAATGTTTTAAGGGTATAACTTTAGTTGTAAATAGGGTAACTTTTATAAAACCAAATAAATCTGAACAATTAAAATCAACAAATCTAAAACCAATAGATATGAACTTTAGTCCAAACCAAATGAAAAAAAAAACGAAAAAAACAAGATCTAACAAAAATTAATTAAATAACAACACACCACATAATAAAATTTTAGCTTAATATCAATAAACAAAGAAAGAATGGATTGAAAAACAAAAACCGATAAAAAAAACAAACAAAACCAACACAAAAAAAGGAGATCAGAGAGATGGTGGTGGAAAATAAAACAAAAACAATAAAATAAATCTGAAAAAAAAAAGGAGCAAAATAAGTATGACGGCATCGACACACAATGACGGTGTGGTATTTGTATAACGATCAGTGACAATAAAAACCAAAAAAAAAAAAACCAAAATGGAACGAGATCTGAAAAACGGAAAAAAAAAACCAAAAAATTAAAAAAAAAATCAAAAAAAAAGAGAAAGGAAGAGGAAAAGGGGAGATCTGAAAACCAAAAAAAATGGAAGGAGGAGGAAGGAAGGACGGCGGGAGGAGGAGGAAGGTCGGTGGAGGGAGGATTGGCGGCAGGAGGTGCGGGGGTGACGGCGGGAGGAGGAGGAAGGAAGGACGGTGGGAGGGAGGAGGGTGGCGAGGCGAGTTGCCGGTGGGGCTGGTGTTGCTGCTGATGTCGGTGTTGTCGGTGGGGCTGGTGCTGCTGCTGTTGTCGGTGGGGCTGGCGAGGCGAGTTGCCGGTGGGGCTGGTGAGGAGGCGGGTTTGGTTCGTGGGTTGTGGGGTGGGTTGTGGGGTGGGTCGTGGTGGTGGAAGGGTTGTGTTTGTTTTGTTTTAGTTTATTTTGGTTTGGTTTTTTTTTTTGAGAGAATGGGAGAGAATGAGGGGATGAGAGAAGTGTGAGAGAATGAATAATGAGGAAGTGAGTAGGGAAATTAGAATGAGGAAGGAGTTATACAAGATTAGAAGGAGTTATACAAGGATTAGGGAGGGAGATTAGGGAGGGGGAATTGTGACCCTTCAATGAGATGTAATCTCATCCCTCCATCCCTTCCATCCGCCCTTATAAGGACTTAGGGACTCATATGATATGAGGGCCTTACTAGAACCCTTCTATATATATATATATATATATATATATATATATATATATATATATATATATATATATATATATATATATATATATATATATATAGAATCGGGATCTGTACGAACCAAATTATGGTGCGAACCGTACGAACTCCTTTCTAAGGGTCAAATTTATCTCAGCCCAATCACTTAAAAGGGGCCCAAACCTCACAAATAATCCCTTACTTTTCATTACTCGTATCCCCAACATACCCAACCCCATACATTTTAATCCTTATCCTCTCTCACTCCCCAACCACCAGCACCAACACTCGCCATCACTAACCACATTATTACGCCGGCGACGATTCCGACGACCCAAATATCTCCGGCCAATGCGAACCACTAGCCCATTATTTGTTGATTACTCGTTGCTTCCTCTCTCTCATATCTCACCACCAAAGCACCCCACCCTCACTTGTCGGCGGCTTCACCGACGGCATCACCGAAAAATACTTCTACCTCAACCACGCCGGCATACCACCATTGCTCCACCATTAGATCTCGTTCATCGACGACACGATGACATCACTAAGTCGACGGTTTAATGGAGTATTCGGATCTCACTCTTTTTTTGAAACTTTCTGATTTAAACCTTTTCTTTCTTTCTTTCTTTTCTAATTTGAATATTTGATTGATTGTCACATCTCCTCCGTATATAATGTATTAATGCAAGATTACTTCCCATTATTATTATTATTTATTAATTAATTAATTAATTGATTGATTGATGCATGCTCTTGTTAGTATATCCTTTTAAAGTCCAGGAATGGCGGCGTTGTTGTTACTATACTTTTTAGTTTCTACAATTAGGAATAATTAGGAGGAATTAGGAATGAATGAATGATTGGATGATGATGAATTGATGATGATGCACTCCGATCCTTTAATAATGAATGCTGCATTATTATTAATACTATATAATCAAAGCCCTAGAAACAAGTTTTTAGTATAGTGTGTGGGTGTTGGTGGTCGTGAGCAATACGACGGCTATGCGAGAAGGTGGAAGTGGTGGTAGTTGCGGTAGTGGTGTGTGACGGTCAAAGTCGGTGGACAATGGTGGCGGCAGTGGCAGTAAATTTCTACTACCATTTAGATCTGGAACTTCTTTTTATGAGGTGAGTGAACCACAAATCTCTGCTAGTTAGGTAACCGATTGAAGGTCTATGGTCGTAGAATGGCGGGGTCGGTGGTGGTTGTGAAGAGTGGCGGTGATGTCGAGTCTATGGTGGTGGTGGTGGGGGAGGAGCGGTGGTGATGGTGGTGGCGGTGTCAATGGTGGTGGCGGTGTCAGTTGTGGTGGTGGTGGCGGTGTCAGTTGTGGTGGTGGGGGCAGCGGCGGTGGTGGTGGTGGGGTCGTGGTGGAGGGTTGGGGGCGTGGATACGCAAAGTACTACCCCGGATACACATGGTATTAGTACGGGATACATGTGTATCTAGTAGTAATACATGATATTAGTACGGGATACATGTGTATCTACTAGTAATACAATGTGTATCCAGAAGTATTATACTGCGTATCCGCAAAAAATATAAAATGTACCCCAACGTGTAACAATTTACACAAAGTGTATCCGCATATAATATAAAATGTATCCGCAAATAGTATAAAATGTATCTTGGACTTAGTTTTAAAAATCCCAAAAATTAGTGTTAAAAAGGTGTAAAAGTGTATCTAGAATTTTAGTGTGGAAAAAGTGTATCTACATATGTTATAAAATGTATCTTAATAAGAGGTGTATCTGGTAATGAAATAAAGTGTATCTGAAACAACAAAAAAAAAAAAAAAAAAAAAAAAAAAAAAAAAGAACTGGTTTGGAGCTAGTTCGTACGGTTCGTACGTTAAGGTAGTTCGTACACAACCCGCCCATATATATATATATATATATATATATATATATATATATATATATATATATATATATATATATATATATATATATATATATATATATATATATATATATATGTATTTACCTATGTTTGAGGAATGTACCAATGTCATATTTTTTGGTGTTCAAAATTATTCTTAATATGTTTAACATAATAAATTAAACATGGTGACATATATGTGATTCTTGAAAATGTGAACTCCTTATCAGAGATATGTACATATGTTTGAGTGTTTTGACCTGAACTTAACATGATAACATCGATGCTTGATAACATAGTGACGTATGTTAATATCTTTAAAATGTTACCACTTTGGTCGGGAAATGTAACTACGTACTTTATTACTAATAATGTGACCATATGGTGTACATATGTCACAACATTCATGTGGATACTTAAAATTGTTTAGAAGAAAAAAATCCACATTTCATCATAAGGTGGTTACAAAACCTAGAAGGTTTCACATCCCTAACATCATGAGAGACTAAAAAGTGTGACCTAAAAGAACACATCATTAATCAAACCACCAATGTAATACCCGCTATGTTTAAGGACCCTTTGACCGACCATTTGACCCGGAAGACCCTAGAAGGGAATAGGTGAGAGGATAAGTGAGGATAAGTGACTTATGCATTTTATTACTCGACCTAGTAGAGGCTACTCGGCCGAGTATTGGGAACACTCAACCGAGTAGGGCTTACTCGGCCGATTATGTTAGTACTCAACCGAGTATAGCCGCTGTTGACGCGTTATTATAAAACGCAAGTTCACAAGTCTTATTTCATTTTCGACGGTTCCATTTCTCTCTAACCCTGATATATCCCTCTCTCACCTATCACCCACCTTTCCCTACACTCTCATATAGCCTAGACACTAACCATGGAAGGGGATTGGGTTACATATAAAGGATGCTAGTGAGGATGTCTTCGTTGTCGTTGTCGGTTCGCGTCGCTAGGTAAGTCGTTGTTTTGTTGTCGTCTTTCAGTAGGTTTCTGGGGTAGTCTTGTAATAGGATGTGGTTACCGTTTGTAGGAATGCGTCTCGGGGTCTTGCTTGGCTAATTGTTGGATGCATTTTCATAGATTGGCGATAAGGTAGGGTTTTCCCTACTCAGTTCCTATTTAATTGATTTGAGATTGTGTTGTATTGTGTACGATTGATTGTCTGCTGATCATTGTTGGAGCGTTGGTGTTGGTGTGGTTGTGGTGATGGTTGTTGAGTGGAGTCACTTGCGGGAGTGGCTTCACGCCCAAGTTTCGCCCTCTGTGGAACCCGCCACAGAAGGGGATGTGCACATTAATTAACAGGGTTATCACTCGCTGATGAGCGGGGCTTAGGTGGGGATTGGCTGCGGTGCCCCATTGGCGGCGAGGGTTACCTGTTGCGATGGGTAATCTGGCAGGGCTACACACTTCGGTGTGTAGTCGGTTACTATGTGAGATCGAGAGTTTGGAGATGGAGGATGATCAGCTGGTTGCCTTTTGTACTTATCTTATTTTTGTTATTCAGTAACTAACCCCGTGTTGTTGTTTTGTAAAAACTGTGGTGATCCATTCGGGGATAGTGAGCAGTTGGTTTAGCAGGTACAGTTGGTCTTGTTGCTTACAGGCTTGGAAGGGAATCGAGTCACCACGCTACCGGAGTAGATGTCCTTGACGCACGAGCTTAGTAGCTATCATAGTTATCACTTTGTATCTTGTTACATTGATTTATGTTGTAAAGTCTTAAAGTATTTTAATAAATGTTCTTCTAGTGTTTATTTGATCTACTACCTCGGGCAACCGAGATGGTAACACCTCCATACATTAGGATGGTCCTTAGTAAGACAACTTGGTGTACATGGGTGTTACAACCAAGTACTAACTCTTTAATATTACAAACCGACGGTTACATCAACGGGTCATGCCCCTTATTCATTTCTTCTTGGGAGGCTTTGGAGGACGGGCAACAGTACTAACACTATTATAAACATGACCTCCTTCAAGCTTCGTCCAATAGTTGACTTTGTCTTCTCACTTGTAGTGGCTCTGGTTGCACATGAATCTCTGCAAGATGAGTATGAAAATGTTAGACATATACTAAAATTTCAGATTAAAATTATGTTATACAAAAACAGTCATGTCACCATATATACCATAATTGTTACCATTTTTAATGTTGTCACATAAAATCAACAACATCCTACGATAGCTACATTTACTGAAAGATGATCACATTTGCACCACTAACCAATATGTCACCATGTGTTAGCATAGATGTAACCATATTAAGCTAAGCTGATTACACTACTTTAATGTTCAACATACTCAAACACATGTACATATCAGGCTAACATGGTCACATTTTAACACTAAAATATACATTAAAAGAGCCGTCCAAATAAAACATATGTCAGCACATTCTAACTAATATGATAATATTTAAAACATGGTTACATTTCGAGACTAAGGTAGTAACACTTTGCTATGTCACCATGTTTATTCACAAATGTTACCATCATAACATTCATTCACACATTTTAAGTAATACTATAACATTTCAAGTAGGGTTACATTTCAAGACAAATGTGGTAATATTTACATATGTCACCAAGTTTATTCATATATGTTATCAGCATAACCTTCATTCACACATTCTAAGTAATATATATGAATGTTATCATTAAAACACTGATTTACACATTCCAACTAATATGACAACTTTTCCAACATGATTACATTTCAATATTAAGGTAATAACATTTTTAACACAAACCATGTGTCAACATGTTAATTGTTAGATGTGTAATTGTTACATTTCAGTTTAAGGTGATAACGTTGCTATAGAAATCCACATGTCACCATTTTTACTCATATGTTTTCATTTTAAGAAGTTTTGAGATAAAATCAAACAACTCGTATAATAGTTACATTTCTCAAGTAAGGTGATAACATTTTCTCATGTCACCGTAATATTCATAGATGTTATCATCATAATATTCATTCACATATTATAGCTAATATGATAACATTTCAAACAGGGTTACATTTCAAACTAAAATGGTAACATTTTTAACACAAATCAAATGTCACCATGTTTATTCATAGATGTTATAATTATAACATTCATTTTCACATTCTAAATAATATTTTGCTACATTTAAAACATGATTACATTTCGAGACTAAATTGGTTAAATTTTTAACACAAGGCATACGTCACCATATTTATTCTTAGATGTTATCATTATAACATTTATTCAAATCCAAACAAACATATTATTTAACGGTTACATTTCAATCTAAGGTGATAACATTGCTACAAAAACCCCTACGTCACCAATTTTACTCGTATATGTTTCCATTTTAAAGGCTTTGAGGTAAAATCAAACAGCTCGTATAATGATTACATCTCTCAACTAAGATGGTAACATTCTTAACACAATCTCATATGTCACCATGTTTATTCATATACGTAATCATTATAAGAGGCTTTGAGGTAAATAAAACAAACATAAATAAAATGATATCATCTCAATGTACAATATTACCATTGCATAGATAATTAAACCAACTCAACTGCAAAATAAAATAAAAATAAAAAAAAACACAATCTGGGCAATAGTAGCAAATTAAAGCAAAATCCTCATCTAAATTAGAACTCTAAACCTCTATGATTTGGATAAAATCCTCATTTTTTTGATATAATAACTCAGATCTGCACATTAAAACACAAAAAATTCAAACTTTTTAACATAAATCAAACAAAAATCTAATAAATCAAAACACAAAAGATTTATACCATGTTTATTCTTTGGTTTTTATGTTAACAAAATAAACATTTTGAAAATCTTCCAAAAATAATTAGACAAAAAAATGAATCTTAATGAAACTAATGTAACCATTTTTTACAAATTAATTGTTAAACAAAAAACCCCCAACAATATTTTACAATAAATTACTAAACAAAAAATATCACCATAAAATCAACATGTTAAACACAATACCTTCCATATTTTTTTCGGGGTTATCCTTTTTGTAGGATGAAGATTGTATAGAGGAGATGTAATATGGAGATGAAGATTGTAGACGGAGGAGGAAGATGAACATGTGGAGAGATGATTTTTTTTTCAGTTTGTAATAAGATTGTAATGAACTGATGATGAGTATATTAGGGCTTTTAGAGAGAATGAAGCGAGACATAAATTAAGGGCTTTTTTTTCCCAGTTTGTAATAAGATCATGATGATGATGATGATGATGATGATTGATAGATAGGGAAGATGGAGATGATTTTGCAGATCTTGAAGATAAATATTAGGGTTTTTAGAGACAATGAAGAGAGAGGGTATGAAAAATCTCAAAATGAAAATGAAATTGTAATGTTACTGTTTGCATAGGGAAGGAGGAAAGTTTTTATCATTGTTTATTTTCAAACCAGTCCTCTCACTTATTATTTTATTTTCTAGCAAAGTGGGTCAACTTTACCCACATTCTCATAATATGGTATCAACTCGACCCGTCTTCAACTTGTGACGGATAGCTTCCGTCACAAATGAGAATTTGTGTATTATTAATAACTTGACAAGTTACTGTATGTTATTCTTGAACAAAAAATTATTATGATTGCGCAAAAATTTCTTTCGATTTGTTAAAACGATTCTCTTTACCGCTTGTTGGTATACCTCAAATCTATTTATCAAATTCGGGGCTTTGCCCCTCTTTCGTACCGGAAAAAAAACTCTATTTATCAAATCGATAAATGTGAAAATAAAACAAGCTCCGACCAATATAAAGCAATGTTGCAACCAGGTTTGGAAAGGATTTGCACCACCAAGGTGTGAAATACTCCAATGAGCAACACTTTGGTCGCCTATCGTTGCATAGTATGTTTTCATGGTGAGTATGGATGGAATGGTACTGTGATGTTTGGGGTATGACATGGATCTGTCTTTGGAAATTGATGATGCGTTTTTTTAGTGTGCAGTGACTCCCGCTTTGCTGATTTTGAGAAACATCAATGGGAAACATTTTTTCTCTGCGATTGTCGCTATTATTTTGAATTGAGAAATGAAGCTACTTTTGAGAACAAAAGTACCTATTTGGCCATGTATAAATGGACATGAAATTTTTGAGAGTTGACGTGTGGTGCAAAGCAAGGAAGGAGTATTTACTTTTCACTTTCGAAGAGTGGATAAATAAGTGGACAACATTGCGATCATGAAAGGAGAAAAGGATTGTGCAAATGAGG
The DNA here is from genome assembly GCF_048544455.1 of Silene latifolia. NCBI lineage: Eukaryota > Viridiplantae > Streptophyta > Magnoliopsida > Caryophyllales > Caryophyllaceae > Silene > Silene latifolia. The sequence goes on from NC_133536.1 coordinate 51,298,140, forward strand.
GCTTCGAGACCTAGTGTTTGTTAATGGTTTGCACGACTATTATGGTACTGTGTTGGATACCTTGTTTGTTTTTCTTTATTCGTTCTTTCTTTGTAAACTCATGTGAGACCCTACTCATTGTAGGTCTCTGGGTTCATCCCTTTTATTAATAAAAAAAAAAGTTGTTAAAGAAAAAAAGTGTTCCACATGATCAAGGAGGAGAGAGTTTATTATCTTATAAACCAAAGCCCAAAGGTACCACTACTATTGTCCATTCGTTTCGGCATATGAACCTTTTTTATTTATGAAGTGGACATTCTCTAGTCTTTATGAGGGTGACGGGAACAATATAACTACTCAAAGAAAGCATGATTCATGCATCTGTAACCTTATATTTTAAGGTAGTTGACCCGCAGCAAACTTGAGCATTATTAATTGACATACATCCTAAACACCATAGAAAGAAGATGCACGCACACAAGCTAACTTCATACTTAGCAGCAATATAGCATGTTTCACCTACCCTTTTAACTTCCTACCACCAACAACGTTAAACTAACCGTAAAGCTCACCATATATAAACGATATCATTTAGGCTGAAAAAGGCACACACTTGAGGACCCCTAAAGAGTAGATATGGATCAAAAGGTCGAATACAAAGGCAAGGTCTGTGTAACCGGGGCTTCTGGGTATCTGGCTTCTTGGATAGTCAAACGCCTTCTCTTGTCCGGCTATTTTGTCATTGGCACCGTCCGCAATCCAGGTGCATTTCTTTTATTTCATACCCTTCAAGTTTCCATCTTGAGATATCAAAGAAATCTTAGCATAGTAATTAAGATGGTTAGACGGACGTACTGTGGACAATAAGTAGCTAGCGGATTCAAATCCCTTACTGTCTGATCTGTCTCATGTTGTATGGTCTGAGGATGATAACTCTAAAATAATGACTTCTCTAAAGTCAACATTATGACGAGTGCTAGTGTTATCTGAATTATATCAGATTTTTAAACTAACTAAATGTAAGTGTCAAATATACGACGTAATTAGGAGATGACAAGAAACTGGAGCACCTATGGAAGTTTGAAGGCGCAAAAGAAAGACTGAAATTAGTAAAAGCTGATTTAATGGAAGAAGGAAGTTTTGATGAAGCAATTTTGGGCTGTCAAGGTGTTTTCCACACTGCTTCTCCCGTAGTTACTGTTTTACACGATGCCAAGGTACAATTAAGCTACTATTTTCTTCGATAATCGACTATTGAGGGTGTTTAATGAACTTATCTTAGTAAGTCTCACTCATATAAGACTCATTGGCGATAACTTAATTGTGTCAGATCGATAAATGTTCCAACGATAATAAACTTTTCGTCAGACAACCTATACGAGTTCAAAAATGTGTTATATGAAGAGAACCAAACATATTGTTTACTTGTATATAATAATTTGTAACAATTTGTTTATCAGACTGAAATACTAGAACCAGCTGTGAAGGGAACATTGAATGTGCTTCGATCATGCAAGAGAAACCCATCTCTAAGACGTGTAGTTCTCACATCGTCTTCATCAGCCGTTCGAATCAGAGAAAATATAGACCGTTATGTTCCTCTTGATGAATCAGTTTGGAGTTCCGTGGAGCTTTGTGAAAAATTCCAGGTACTGAAATTCAACCCTTGTATCTAAGGATACTTAAGTGACAGAGAGTACGATTATATGATCATTCTTTTAGTCGTTTTCAAAGTGATTATTAACCGAAATAGGGAATTGTTAATTCGCGATTTCATGAAAAAAAAAAAAAAAAAACAGTGCCATGGAATGTGTACAATTTTTAAAAATACATACAATTTTCAAGATAATTTTAAAGAATAAAAAATTCAATGAAATGTACTTTATACATAACATTAACCCGACTCAACCTGTATACAAACACATCCCAATCCCAATCCCTCCGACTCATTTGATACGTGGAACAAGGTATGAGTTGGTTTTCGGGCATTTGCAAATGAGAGACCTGAAGTTGATATGTTGAAAAAGGTATGGTATCCACTGTCGAAAATAATGGCGGAGAGAGCAGCGTGGGAGTTCTGCAAGGAGAATAGCATTGATTTAATCACTCTACTTCCTGCATTTATCGTCGGCCCAAGCCTTCCTTCTAATCTCTGTTCTACCGCCTCCGATGTTCTTGGTTTGTTTAAAGGTACTACCTCTCTATCGTGTACTCCCTATGTCTTCTCTCACAAATGTTTTCATAGAAGTTATAGATCTAACCTACTGATTAAAACGAAAAATAATGTGGATGATAGATGTAGGTTCAATTCTCCCTCCCCTTACTAACTCCTTCAAGACGACCAAAACAAAAAAAAAAATAGGGCGGAAGGAACATAGGACTTGGGAACCTCGGTGCATAACTAGACCTGGCAAAATGGGTCAGACCCGAATAACCCGCCCCGAAAAGGCTGACCCGAAAATGACCCGAAACCTGAATTGACCCTACCCAGACCCGACCCGACCCGATCACTGTCTGACCCAATGTTCACCCGACCCGAGGTGACACGACTCATAATTGACCCGATCCCAAATGACTTGAAGTGACCCCAAACGACTAGTACTAAGTCATATTAATATTATATATATCAAAATAAAGTTTCATTGGTTACAACGGTCCCTAATAAATAGTTAAATTTGCAAAATAATATTTCTTAAACAAAATAGTACTAACTTAAGTGCTTTGCCATTAACTCAAAAGCAGCCCGATCCAAAATGACCCATACCCGAAAATGACCCGACCCAAAATGACCCGACAACAGGTTACCCGAAATTGACCCAAAAGTGATCCGATCCGACCCAACCCGATCCAAAATATGTGACAGACCCGAAATGTTCCGACCCAAATTAACCTGACCCATACCCAATCCGATTGACCCGATTTGCCAGATCTATGCATAACCTAGTCCAGTGAACACAATGCAAGTTGTAGTTTAATTCTGCCAACAGATATTACCGAGCACATGTCGACACATTCGCGGTGTACCCTTTGTTGAATACAAAAAAAAAAATACCAATATTATCATATTCCCCATGACAATTTATAATATTGACAAGTCAAATACAGTCCAAACTTGATCGGTTCTTACTCACAGTTCTCTGCTTTAAAAAAAAAAAATGTAAATAACAGTTTTTAAATGACTAGTTTTGTAAATATAATTAGCGTAATTTCCAGGTAACTGATACAAGGGTTTTGGCAAATGCAGGAGAAACATCGAAGTTTGAGATTCATGGTAGGATGGGATACGTTCACATAGACGACATAGCTCTATGCCACATCTTAGTCTATGAACGTGAAGAAGCCCATGGACGCTACATTTGCAGCTCCACTGTTATAGACAACAATGAATTAGTCGCTTTTCTAGCATCTCGTTACCCATCTTACCCTATTCCTGAAAGGTAAACGTACTAAGCTCAACACTATTTTTCAAAAGAGCATAATTAGCCAACTCGTGTCGACAAAAAAAAATGAACCACATAAAAAAATCCAACCCATTTTTAGGTTGTTCTCGGGTGGGTAGTAGTGTAGTACCCTCATCCCGTGCTTGAAGACCTTATCCAACCACCTCTCATCTAATTAGACTAAAATCTACCTAGCTTAGATGGTAAAGTCATTACGTGTGATGCTCAAAACCCGAGTTCGAATATTGACAACATCGAAAACAGGTTTTGTGGCCCCTTTACACCCGACAACATTATGCTTTACAATTTTAGAAGTAGTCGTAAGCTCAGTTGATAGCGAAATAAATAAGTAATATCGATGATAATTCGTTGGTCAGTTCTTAACTTGTAAGCTTAATTTGTCACCGTGAACCTTGAAAGTTGTGTTCCTAATTGCTTAACCTAATGACAGGTTGAAGGATCTGTTCATTAAGCCATACTACAAGCTTAACACCACAAAAATAGAGAGTTTAGGGTTCAAATTCAAGCCATTGGAAGAAATGTTCGATGACACTGTGAAGGCGCTCACAAAGCAAGGCTACCTCTAATTTATACTTCAAAAGTAGTTATAATATTATTTTCCGGATTTCAATCAGATTATCACTTAGCATAAAGTCTGTATGGGTTGTCTTTACATATCAGTAAGAATACAATCACAATAAGAGTGAGTTTTCAGCAAAGATGACTAGTTTTCAAAACTGGTAGCACATAAAGTGCAGTAGCCAGCAAAACCAAGCAAAATAGGACATAAGTACAACAAAACAACTTGCCGAAAAAAGTTCTCTAAGTTTCGCCCACAGTAAGGCCATCCACCAGAAAGAGGACCACAGTTATTTTGTAGCCTGTGCAATTATATTACTGATTGAGCTCTCTTGCTCTTTCACAGCCTCGACCAGTGAATCCTATAAATCAGATGGAATCATCAGCATATTCTTAGAGAAAAGCGTATATTAATCTTAAGCAGAAGTCAGGTAGATCTTGTACCTGTGCAGCAATCAGCCGAGCAACAGTTTTCTTGCTTGACTCTTGCAGCTCACCAGCAATTAGAATTTCATCAAGTATATAGTATGCCTTTCATGGTTGAATCACGAAAAATCAGAGAAGATTTTGAAAGCATAAAATTAAAGATATCGACAATGAATAACAGCGACTACGATAAAGTATCGTTCTGCTTCACATTATTTCCTTTTTGAGACATTCAAATCTATTCCCCAAATACTATGATCTGATGTGAGTGTCGCGCGGTTCTCTCTCAATTTTTCATGTAAATGAAGTAAATTCAAGTGACTGGATGAGTAACTATAACTTTTCCAGGTCATACACATACCTTGTGAAAGTTGAAGATCAAGTCCAGTTCACAGACCTGAACAGGAGAGGATAACAATTAAAAAATATAGATAAGAAACCAATATGTAGGAGATAAACATAATAGTGTGTTTCTAACATACAGTAGAAAGTACTTACACTGCCAAAATAACGGTCTAGAATCTCTACAAAATGATGGACCATTTCAAGGACCTCTAGTTCATTGTCTTCCTGATCAATGCACATGCAAAAATATAAACTCGCATACCTGCATCCACCAGCATATGAAAACGTATGAGTCCCTGACAATGATTAACTAGAAAGACCAAATTTATAAACAATTCAGCCATAAGAAAACGACATCCGCGCGAGCTAGCATGTCGAAGAAGGAATTGAATAGGAGATGATGAAATTTCAGGGCTAGATACACAGTGGCGTTTAAAAAGATGTCATCAAATGCTAAATGCGGGGACATGGAAATTTTACTGATTATATGACGAAATGAACCTGCAGCCATTGTATATTCAAATTTGGAACATGTTTTTATCAGAGACTATTAAGTTTAGAGTTTTAGACATATCAGGTTCTAACATTAACGTGTGAATTTTTAAAATTAAAAGGCCACTGTACAGAACTTTTAACATATTGCTTTCTGAAGTACCCACTTTTATGAGTTTATTCGAAAACATACTTAATCTTAAAATTTCACAACTCATAACCTAATAAACCTATAGCCTCCATCTCATACATATTTGAGTTTCAGAATTCTTATAAAATTCGCTGCAAGCCAATGTTGAAAGCTATAACAATTTCCAGAGATGAAGTTCTGAAAAGCCGTTGAGTATCAGCTTCTCTGATATAGGCTATAGCACACAAGAGAGTATGCAATTGTATCTTATAGACCTCGAAAGATTGATGTAAGGTAAAAGCCAACCACCACCACCAAAGTAGACTCTATGACTCTAGAAACTCCACTGAAAGCTCTAAAACTATAAATTTGAGTAGAATAAGAAGAGAGCAATTTATGACGGGAGGATTGTGTATAGCTATTGAATGGGAGCGATGTTGCCTAATGCTAATATATATGAATATGCCACATCCAATACATTTAACACTCTAAAAAGGTTAAAGGTGTCTGATACAATATGAAGCAAAGGCCATGCTAAAATACGCTCAAAGCAACTCGCGTTTCACAGGGGGTTGAGAGAATCCGGTAACCCATACTGGGAGGATGCAACCATATTGGAAACACAACTAGCCAAAACAGTAGGCAACAACGAAGTATCTGCTACTGAAAGAAGCTCATGAACCCAGGCCATACTTGAGAAGATGAATGATGCTTTCTATGCCTATCCATTCTTTACGGAAATTCAGCATTTTCACTGTCCTTAATATTCTCTAACATTGAGAGCACAAAAAACCATTTGGGCCTTTCTAATTTGTACCCCACTGTTATTGGCTTTTCCACTTGTATCCCTTTGTTTTTCAAAAGCCCACATATACACCCAAAATTCGTTAGTGACTTTCATCCATGACCAAAAGTGGTGATGAAGCAAATGATTAGCTGCTAATTATCTATAATTGTTCATAAAAATACTAAATAACTATAATGAAAATAAAATTAAAAAAAAGGCCTCACCATGATCACCACTCGAAACACTTCTCCTCATGACCACTCCTTCACTACAAACGCACACCACCGCCGAACTACAAAACACCACCACCACCACCCTACAAAAAACCATCCCAACGATCTCACCACTCAGTAGCAGTTACTCCACTATCCGACGGCTCGGCGCACCTAAGCCCACGAAGCAACAGCACCACCATACAAAACACCCTCATAACCTCCAATAAAAGCTTTTATACCCACAACCACAATTAATTATTTGCCACATCATGCTTAATGGAGTAAAGCTTGTTCACTGATGAAAGTTACTAACAAACCTTAGGGGTCCATGAGGGCTTTTGAAAAAGGAAGGGCACAAATGAGAAAAGTCAATAACAAAGGGGTACAAATTAGAAAATCCCAAACTATTTTTAGTTGCAGAAATAGGATTGCTATGTGATACTAGAGCAATCTTCGAAGATATGAACCTCCCAATCCCCTATCTACTAAAAGATTAAGAGATTCTAAAAAACTTCCCGCCCAAACACTACACCTTTGAATTGGGCCTAACTGGCTAATTTGTGTATTCTATTTCTATTCTTTCTTATGTCGTGCTATTAATGGTCTAATCTTTACATGTCGTGCAGAATATTTGTCTCGTTCTTTTAGTGATGAAAAAATTCATTTAATTTTTATGTCAAGAAGTTGTGACTAAAAAGTATTTATTAGTTAAAATTAATTAAATATTATCATTACTTTTATGGTAAAAAAGTTCAAGAAAATACACATTTCATAACTTATAAAATTCTCTTAGATTAATTTTGCAGTTTTTTTTTTTTTTTTTCTCAAATCAAAATACAAAAATGGAAAATATGAAAAATTTACGAGTTAATCAATTTAAAATCTATTGATAATACTCCAAAAAAAAAATCTATATACACCGTGCAATGATTCCACGGGGGTCTATACTAGTAAACCATATCAAAACATCAAGCTATCGCGCCATAGTTCTGCTCTCTAAATAAAACCTTTAAAAGACTACCCAAAGGCCAAAGGTACTATTGTTATTATCAAGGACTTCAAACTTCCTACGTTTGGAGATTTCCTTTGTTTGGTTAGAACAGTAAAATGTGTTACATTCAAAGGGCTGAGCAACATACACAAACGCCATGTTTCTTTAAGATCACAATCATGGATGACACTATCAGCATTGAGAACTTCTTTAAAACAAAATACGGAGTATAATACTTTTGTTGCCAAAACAAAGAAATTAATCTCAAGAATACCCAGGCTAATCACTGAAGTCTGAAAATACAACCCATAAGCAACAAAGTCTCCATCTACCAAAACAAAGCAAAGATAGAAAGATTACCTTCGGTAGACAACCTTTAATCCTCTCCAGTCGACAAAGTTGCAAAGCTTTGGTCCCCGAGAAACAATCAAACCACTAAGTTCACGGAGAACCTTCAGAAACAGCTTGTAACAATAAAAATCGATTGAATGAAATGCGGAGCCACACTCTAGCTAAATTATGGAAATAATACCTTACTCCTCTCCTTTTGAGCATAAGGAGAGTACCACTTTGTCAATCTCACTTTTCCTTGTCGATTAAATAGAATGACAAACTGAATCTGTAAATCAAGTCCAAGAGAAGCATTCAAGCTATTGACCGACAATAATCAAATATGAACTAACTAACACATAGACAACTACATTCCGCATGAAATTAAGCGACTCTTTGTATATTATTAGTGATCCTTATAATACCATAACTGACCATCTTAGCTAGTGATCATTTTTCTCTTGCTACGGCCATTATATCATTAATAGCTATCTGCATTAGTAGTAACTCCTTTTTATGTTATTAGTAATCATTTAACATTGTTGAACTTGGGGAAATTAAACTTCAGCTGATAAAAATCTAAGACAACATACTCCCTCGGCCTCAGTCATTTGTTTAACTTTAATTAAAACAGTCCGACAATGAATAAACAGAAATTAAAAATGATTGGAACGGGCGGAGTATTACAGTCCGACAATGAATAAACAAGCAATTAAACTCCAATTGACAAATTATTAGCCGAGATCAGACAAGTTGATGTATAGAAAATAGGACAACAAAACATCAATTGCCAAAATATTGGCCAAGATCTTTGGCATCAGAGTCCGTAAACTTAAAGAAACCGCAAAATTCCTCATTAAAAATCAGTAATCAAGTTCAAATTCATTAAAAAAAAACGATGTTTACGAGAAATACAAGTGCCAAATTTAGAAAGAAGAATAAGTGTAGGAGGTACCATTTTGGAATGTTGAGAGAGGAAGAGAAGAGTATACTAGTGGTAATGGTGGAGGTAGTGGCTTAAGCTTTCACGAGGGCAAATGCTGAATCTCAAAGATCTTCCTGCAATTCTTGCAAAACGCTAAATGTTTCTATGGAAGGTGTTAGTGTGTTGCTCCCTCCGTAGTCCATACCGGTTATTTGTTTGGCCATTGTATTTCCAAATTCAAACTTGTGAGGGATACATCAGACGGGTCGGATAGTATTATATTGTGTGAAAAAATGATATGGTTATGAGCTAGGTTTCCAAAACAGACACACCGACACTTATACGAACACACACTTTACACGTGACACGATCCCAAATTTAAATTTAGGACACGGACACTGGCATTTAAATTTAATAAAATATATATTCTATAGTTATATATGTGTGATTTTATTTTTGAAAAAATATTGAATATTAAATTTAAATAAGTGAAAGTAAAACTTACGTTAATTATAACTCATTCCCATTTCCAAAACCAAAACAAACTTATAATCAATCTATTTCGACATCTCATTACTAGTCTAAATAACATCATTTGTCTCCAATTCAACTTATTTCCCCACCAAATTTAACAATATAACAATTCTCGCCATTTAACTTAAATTCAACTTGATTCCGTTTGGAGACCAGGTGTGTCCAAATACCAAGGACACGGCTCAAAATACCATGGACACGTGCCAAAATAAAAGATGAAAGTTAGACACAGCTTTACAAGTGTCCGGCACGTTTTGACGTGTGTCCGACACGGGCGTCCGACACGGGAACGCCGATTAGGAGGAGTGTCCGTGCAACCTAGATTATGAGTCATGTGCAATTAATGTGTAGGGCTTATAGTAGACTAACTTGGAATTGACATTTCCAATTAAAAAATTTAAAAACCTTATATTTCCAATGTTGTAGCATTTGAAAGATCATAGATACATATTAGGCTCTCTAATAAAAATTAAACTATCTCATAATTAATCATTTAGGTGATCTATGTAACATGCATGCAAATATAAAAACATAAAAAATGAAAGTTTAAGGAAAAACAATTTCCTTACATTGATTTTATGGTAAAATGGGCACAAACTAGATCACCTTACTGGTTTGTTCTTGAGCTAAAAAGATATGGATGATCCTCCTTGAAAAACTTTCAAAAAGAAAGTCTCCTTCAAGTTGCACCCAAAAACTCAACCCAAAAATTCTAACAAGTATTTAACTAGAAACTTGTTAAAATTATACCCTTGATAATATTTTGATATTACTAACTCTCTTAGTAAATATTAATTTGTATACTAACAATCTTAGTAAAGATGTATATTATTTTAGAGAGAGGAAGACCAAATAAAGATATCACATGCAAAGTGTACAAGTGAACACTAGAAAAATGAACAACAATTTAGTCTATAAAGGGGGGAAAACCGGTGGGAGGGTAGGTGAGGTGGAGTTTTCAATTTGTCTTATATTTTTAATTTTACATCACATGAAGGTTGAGTTCATTATAATTAATTTGTTGGAATAGGTGATTTTACGTGCAGAGTATGATAGAGTCAAACTTACCTCTGGTAACCTCCTCGGCCGGAGTTATTGGAGAGAGATGTGGATCGGGGCCCTCCCATAGAATGTTTCCCAAGAGACTTAATGCTGAAGCATGGTTTAGTAGGTTCCAAATAGTTTCTTCTGTAAGAACTACCTTCAGTCGGATGAAAAAGGGAGGAATTTGCTGAACTATTTCCCCAATCTTATTCTCATAGTGCCTAACTATATTGACATCAGTGGTAAAAGACATTTCGTGTAAAGATGCTGGATTTGAAGGAGAATTATAAAAAGAGAGAGTGGTGTGATATATGACACGATTACCACCTATTTATAATGGAACTAATGACTGAGAAAACATACATCCGAATAAGAGTTTGTTTGAACTTGTGGAAAATTTTGTGCTCGAAATTCAAGTTTCAACTTGGCGACAATTGAATAGGTATATGTCCAAAAATGTCAGGACAACTATTATTGTGGGACTAACATGTTAGAGAAGTTTTCTTAAGAGAAGTATGATTGTACACAGTTGTTTGATTTTAGTGTACAAAATTTTTGGGATATAATGGTTTCCGTAATAACCACTTCGGGTATTGGTATAAATCCCATAATAGAAGACACGTTAAAGTGATGATTAATTGGATTAAGGAAAGGACTCTGTTCCACTTAGCTTCTTTACTAAAGGATTATAATCAGTTTGTTTAATGGGAATTCGAGGTTTTTACTTTACAATTTTAAGGAATAATCCGTCATTTGAATGTAAAAATTAGAGTATAAGGAATGTTGTAAGCTGGAAATGGAAAACATTTCACTGTATTAAAAACATCGTTTTATTGGATCAGGGTTGTTACCCAATTTCTTAACATAGGTTTACCACAAGCATTACAAAGAAAGCAACCATTACAACAAAGAGGACCATTAACCAACTAAGCAGAGTCTTCACTTCATCGAGAGACTTCTTAACTGACTCATGGAGCTCGTCGTATGGAGTAGCCATGATTAATAATTATGAATTTTTGGGACTTGAAAGATGTTTATGGAAAGAAGGAATTAAGTGAGTAAGATGTTTGAATTTGAGTGTTTTGTAGAGGAAGGGTTACTGTAGAAGTGCCGTTGGAAAAAGAAGGAATAGAGTGGTGTAGGGATCCGTTGGAAATAGTAAAGAGAGAAGAATGAACGATGATAGAACCGTAACTTGTCCTATTTATAAAATCATCGATACTTCCTTTAACTTCTCTTTACCCTCTCCTCTCTTCTTATCTCTGACATGTGTGTGTGTATATATATATATATGCATATATTGTTTTCCTTTATGCCGCTTAAGTGCTCGAAAATTTCAGCCGCTTTCCATAACCGCTTTTGTTTACACCAATCCTTCGGGCATATCCTCTTCATTTGATCGAACCTTTTTCCGTGCAGTGTATGTTGCCTACCTTTCCTCGTGATAGGTCTCTTTGTCATCGAATTTTCGAAAACTTCGAAGGTCGTCAACCTTCATTTTCTTCTCATTGGAATTTAATAATTTTGTTCAGGTGTTATTTGACAATCTTTTCAAACCCTTTATAGTTTTCAAACAATTTCAAGTACCTTCTTACTAATTGGAATATAGAATTTCAAAAATGAAGTTTTTCATGGTCAAATAAAAATATTTCAAATTATATTACTCCGCTCTCACAGTGTAGTAAATTTAGATTGTTCAAAAGGGGTACCATATTTGAATCTCATTTAAAATGTTAATTATATTTTTTTTTAAAGTTCGACTTCCTTTTACAAGTTTCGAGGACGAAACTTCTTTAAGGGGGTACTACTGTAACACCCCATATTAAATCACTACTGATTAATTGACTAAATTATATATAGATCTGCTTTTATAATTTTCCACACATATTTTATATTGTTTTCGTCACATTTCCATTTTAATTTAAATTACTCATACATCGTACAAGCAATTTTAATTTTACTTTTGATCTAAAAGATTTACATAATGTAATACCCCGTGTTAAACTGCTAAAAATTTATTTGATTTAATTACAATTAAAACTACTTTTATAATTTTCCAATTATATTCGTTCTCAATTTAAATTTTTATAAATGACTTCGTTTATTTTAATCAAAAGCTTGTCTTAAATACGATGACAATCGTTACCCTATTCGATAATGTTTCTTCCCGTCACCCCAAACATTATCACACTCATTTTATAGTGTATCAAACATTTGGCTATGACAACCTTACTCCTCCTGTTTTCCCTGCATGTAGTTTTGTCATTTCCACTATACACATTCACATGCCTTCTATAGTTCACATGTCTTCTATGCCTTCACATGTATCTTTTCCTCTGCTCATGTTTTTGTCACTACCACTTCACTCATTCACATGCCCTCCTTCATAACTACACTAACCCCTTACATTGTGACAAGCATCCTTAACGGCAACCTTGTTATAATCAGCTTCACCATTTCTTACCTTTGTGACAGTCACCTAATCCGAGTCAACACCGAGCCCATTACCAACCATCACTCGTGCCTAACCCATACAATACAACCCCAAACACCATCATCCCTTTCGATCAAACAACCACCAAACGGCATATTAACTCCGTTTAACCACCACGAACTCCACCACCGTACCACCACTCATTTTCCTTTAAAGCTACCCCTGCTCTCCGTCCCTGTTTCAAACAGAAGCCACGGCCAACACATCACCTTCAACCCACCTGACCACCCTCGGCTATCAAACCACAACCTTACCTCCGTTTTGCTCCTCTGTTTTCCTCTGTTTCGGAAACGGAAGCCATATCCTATCACCTCTGTCATCTCGCGCGCCTTTATCAGCTGCCATCAGGACAACTCCTGTTGCTGTCAGAGCAGCACCACCACCGTGAGCCTCCCTTCTTCTCCCTCCTCTTTCTTCCTTACTTCCTTTTCATATACAAATAATCCAACTCGCTCTCCTCCCTCGCCTGTTTTCGTGCACCACCAGTCACCCCCGTCTCTGCCACCATCAACCATGCCCACCCCGTCACCCTCGTTGCCGTCAAAGCACCACTACCGTGAGCCGCCGTAGAAACCATCTGATGCCGCCTTGCTTGCTGCCGTCCCTTGCCGTTGATGCCGCCTCAGGTTTCGATTTGGTGACCCAAATCCCTAAATCAATTTGGGATTTTTTATTCAACTGGAGTTACGTTATATAGTAACTCATATCGCCCCTTTTTCCTTCTTTTATATGATACGGGTTTGGCCCGATTTACTAACTTGACCTTTCGTAATGCGAGGTTTGACTGACGGGATTCGGTTTTGGAATTCTTTGGCCATGATGACGGATTTAAGACAGACTTGTGACTTTATTGATAACGATTATTTATTAATAAATCGGATTAATAAACACATCCACTTATTTCACTAACTTCGGTAACCCGACCTTCTTCTATTCCTCCTTAATTTTACAAGACTCGTTATGCTAATGTTAATGAATATGTTTAAATATGAATTTCGTAACTTGTTTAACTACTAAAATCTGATTAGAATTACTAGAACGCTAAATTATTAATAATGGCATGAAATATACATATGCGCTAGTTAATTACTCAATTAGTTGTATTTGTATGTTAAAAATTTCATGATAACAAGTGATTTATCGTTGTGCTATTTTCTCACCTAGAAACATGATTAGGAAATATAATTGAGTAATATCTTAATTGGCTATATTTATTTACGGTCGTGTGATGCATGTTCCGATATGATTACCTTATGATTTTTGCACTCACTTTATTTAGTAGTACGCAGTCTATTGAGATGTAACTTTTATATGAGTAAAAACATATTAGCTCTTAACTACTAGCCTAAAAGAATTATACCTTTCCTCTTTAAATATAGCTAAGGCTAGAATAGATAAGTTTAAATTTTATTTATATTTTAAAGCTTAAATAACAATTCTTTTAAGGTTTGAAAGTCAAAAGTATTCGATAATGTTTTCAAATCTAAAATGGTTTACAGGATTTAAACGTTTCTCCAAATTACAAGGAAAGTTACTTAATACATAAGTGACTTAGTTCATATCTTTTATAAAAGCATTAAACTCCTAGTTTCTAAAAATATTTGAAATGATTTAGTAGTGCTTACAAATGATTTACATAAAATGTTTATTAAATAACCAAATTTTATTAAAAAGAAGATTGAATAAGCTCTTTAAAAACGAAGCTTAAACTTAAGCTTACTATAGTAAAAATCTAAATACCTTCCTCAAATAAAGAATTTAGAAATAATAAGTTCCAAATAAGATTTGCCAAATCCTAAAGATTTCAGAGAAGATAAAACAAGACGAATTTATGAATGTTTACGTTTCTTATTCAAAAGTTTCTAGCACTCTGGGACATGTCCCTTAAATGGGATCGTTGAGACCAGAATATCAGTATATGGTAACCTGGCTATGCCTCTTAAATGGGACCTCTGAGCCATGGAATCTTTCCCCGGTTTACTTGGGTATGCCCCTTAAATGGGACCTCTGAGCCAAGTGCCGTTGTTTTGTCGATATGTTGAAATGGTCCGCATATCGATGTATCATCGTCTCTATGAGACATGTTTGAGTCTTCCGTGCTACATGTTGGGCGCTACCTTGGTAAGGTTTAGGGATCGACGTGATGGAAGAATGCTTAGAGAGCTTATGCTATACAAGTAAGGACAACACATCCCTAAGCTGCGTGTGGAGGGATTGTCGTTAGGATAGTAGTCGACCAACTGCCACTGAGGAGCTGCGTGTTCCAAGAAGTTGTGGAGTGGGTATATGCGCATATATTGACAGGAGCTTGATCAGCTTTACTACCTTTCAGATATCTTGGCAATTATTATTTCACGGTTGTGATCGTGTGTAGACCTTGACGGTTGCGATTGTCTTGGTGCCTCGAAGTGTATGGGACATGTCACTTAAATGGGACCTCTGAGACCATCCATTAACAGTCTGTTCTTCCCCCACGATTCCGGTTGTTAAACCAATTTAATTTAGTTGTTCGGTCCTACTGAGCACTAGGGGTGATATGTAAACCTCCTAGAATCGGTATGATTGGCGGGATTGATGTTCACATTCGTACTTAAGGTGAGATGCAAGCCGTGAGTATGCGTGTGACATTAGTAGTCACGTCCCGTGCTTATTTGTTAAGAAAACAAATGTTTTTAAAATAAATGACTACAGTTTTTACTCACATGATGCATGTTAGACTTACCGATGAATTTTCTATAGGGTGAATAATGTTACTGCATGATAAAGGAAGATCAAGGTAACAATGTCACATGTTTGATAATTGGAACTTGTTGTGCTCACATGTGCTTAACTTTGTATTCACCTTCTATAAGTGTGGTTGTATTACTAAGATGGTTTCTTAATATCTTTGAGTAATACTGTTGCACATTTGAATATCAATAATGTTGTGATAAGAGAACTTATGTGATGTATGCTTTATGTGATTCTTATTTATGCATTTCATTTCCATTCGCATGCCTGCTTTTGAATGATTAAGGCGATGATAGGAGAATGGTTAGGTTACTGTCGCTCATCGACTTTTGTTTAAATGTTTTTCAGGTACCAAGAACGAGTTAGATAGAGACACCCTTAAAGGGGCATTCTGGGTAATGAGAGGAGCTTTCAATGTTGGTTTAATTTTGTAATTAAATCTCTCGACTAAATTATTTAGTCATGTGTAAGTGATCCATGACGATCTGGATTCATTTTTATAGCAATGACTTGGGTTTATTCCGCTTTTATCCCTTAATTAAGTCATTAAAAATCCGGGTTGCTACAATTTTAACGTGTGATAACCGCTTACCACCCTACTTACTCAAGGTAAAAAGAGAACACCCCGCTTGGGCGAGCGTGGCTCTAATGAACAAGAGATTCATAGGTGTTACTAATTGGTAAGGCTAATCTCAATTTTAGTTATGTGAGAGATCTTGTCAATTTAGTCATAAATTCCCTATAAGTGAACTAAGTCGGTGAATGTAAATGACGTGAATTGACAACCGCGAAAATAAAATGCATGTGAATGGCGATTTTGGCATGCGCGAAAATAAAAACAAGCAAACAAGTAAGCATATGAATAAATCCTAGTATGGCCACTTAGTTAATAAAAACTAGTCTATTACATTTCGTAAACCAACTCCTTGGTCCCTTGCCTCTTCATTCCAAAAGTGGCTCCTTCTTGTGGGATTTGGAACACCTTCCAAAAATAGACTCCGTCTCGATGTAATCCGTCTTTTGGAAACGCCGGTAAGAATAACTATTACAATTGAATTACATAGATATTCCTATTATACATTAATTAATAAAATAAATAAAACTATTAATTAATTACAAACCGACGATACGAGATCGAATTTAATTACAAACAAATCGATATTCCCATTCATTTCGGGTAATAACGATTAAAAATAATACTAGGCCATACTAGGTACAACAAGATAAATACTTTAAATAAATGACAATCATTCATTCAACTTAAATAAATATGCTTAAAATGCTGTAAAATCATGCCAAAATCGCCCTATCTATCAATCGTTGGTATCCATCTTGGTTTTTGTGGATTTAATCGATTTTTAACATGTAAAAATCAATAATCAATTTTGGTGACAGCAGTGCTTCAATCCCTTCATTCTTGCTAGTCTACTATCTTTCTTATTCCTAACAGTATCATGAATAGGATTGATAGCATGTGTAGGAATTTCCTTTGGGGGGGGGGGGAGATACTTACTGGCGTGCACCTGCTGTTGGCTGGGATCATTGCTGTACACCTAAGAGTGAGGGAGGTTTAGGGCTCAAACATTCAAAGAATTGGAACAAAACCCTGTTAGGCAAATATATCTGGTGGATTGCATCTAAGAAGGACCATTTGTGGGTGAAATGGGTATCTCATGTCTATTTGAAAGGGGTGCATTGGTCCAACTACACGCCTCCTGTTGACTGTAGTTGGTCTTGGAAAAAAATAGCCCACCTTATGTGTATCTTTAAGCCTGCTTATAATGCTGATTCCTGGCTTGGTAAAGCTGCTGATTACTCTGTGACTGAAGGATACAACTGGTTAAGAAGCCCTGGTACTCCTGTCAGTTGGTTTAAGCTCTGTTGGAATTCTATGAACATTCCTAGAGCCTCGTTCATTTTCTGGATTTATAAACTTGGAAGGCTCCTCACTAAGGATCGTCTTGCTCATATGGGAGGAGTTTCTGATTTAAAATGCTTTCTTTGCTCTACTGAAGATGAGAATCATGGACACCTGTTCTTTGATTGTGACTTTAGTTCCAGATGTGTCACTTTATTGCAGCTGAAACTAAAGGCCCAGTTCAATCCCAGGGAGCTTGTTGAATGGAACAGAAGAGGGAGAAGAAGAAGCATTCTGATTAGGAGAATCATTTGTGCGTGTCATATTCAATTGGTCTACGTGATTTGGCAAGTGAGAAATCAGGCGAGGATATATTCTAAAGTATTTCACCCTGCTGTGCTCGTCAAGAATTTGATCTCAGATGTGTGTACGCGGTTTCAGGCGAGGAATACTTCCAAATTGACAAGAGAGGAAGAACAATGGTTGCAGCACATTCGACACTAAATTTTTGTTACTTGTTCGTGATTGTGTATATTTTATAGATCCTTAGATACATAGTGAACTCATATCCCATTTTTGTAATCCTTTGAGATGATGATTAATATACTTAACCTTTCCCAAAAAAAAAAAAAAAAAAAAAATCAATAATCAACTCTTAAATCTCATTTAAGTCCAAACTAATTGTCCAAACAGTTTTGAACCTCAAAATTAGTCCTCACTAATTTTATGATAAATAATTAGTTTGATTTGGTGACATTTTGCTAATTTAATCGATAAAATCATAATATTTAAGTAAAAATCTAAAATAATTGAAAAGTTACCCAAAAAATTGAAACAAAAATTTTGAATATTCTGGAACACTCCCAAGAACACCAAAATATCATAAACATTGTCCCAAAAATCCGGATAGAATTTATGAAGAAAAAGATATATATTTATCGGTTTTTAACCACTAAAACCAATAAACATCAAAATAAAGGGAAAACACATATTAAAATTCACTTTTAATATTTAAATAATATTTTTAAATGTACATAAATTTATCAAGGGCAGAATCAAATGTTTCAAAATTATAATTATTTTATTTCACTTTTATCGACTTTTATCTCTTAAAATCAATAAACATGCAAAATTTCGAACCAACCTTCAAAATTTTGCATACAATCAGTAGAAAACATGCATGAAATACCATAAAAATTCCATGGACCGAATCAACTTTTAACTCTTTTTAGTCAATTTTTAACTAAAATACGGCATTTTGACTCGGTTTTCTACCAAAAATCATTAAAAATAGCAAAATAACTTCATAAATCACCAAACTTCACCACAAATATTTTGAGATCAGTAGGTATGCATGTCCCAAAAATTTCGTGCTAAAACCTCTTCTAACACCATTTTTGAGTTTTTATAAATTATCTCATAATTCATTAATATGCTTAAAATCAACATGCAAATTACAAGCCTAAGCTCTGATACCACTTGAAAGATCATAGATCCATATTAGACTCTCTAATAAAAATTAAATTATCTCATAATTAATCATTTAGATGATCTATGTAACATGCATGCAAATATAAAAGTATAAAAATGAAAGTTTAAGGAAAAACAATTTCCTTACATTGATTTTATGGTAAAATGGGCACAAACTAGATCACCTTACTGGTTTGTTCTTGAGCTAAAAAGATATGGATGATCCTCCTTGAAAAACTTTCAAAAAGAAAGTCTCCTTCAAGTTGCACCCAAAAACTCAACCCAAAAATTCTAACAAGTATTTAACTAGAAACTTGTTAAAATTATACCCTTGATAATATTTTGATATTACTAACTCTCTTAGTAAATATTAATTTGTATACTAACAATCTTAGTAAAGATGTATATTATTTTAGAGAGAGGAAGACCAAATAAAGATATCACATGCAAAGTGTACAAGTGAACACTAGAAAAATGAACAACAATTTAGTCTATAAAGGGGGGAAAACCGGTGGGAGGGTAGGTGAGGTGGAGTTTTCAATTTGTCTTATATTTTTAATTTTACATCACATGAAGGTTGAGTTCATTGTAATTAATTTGTTGGAATAGGTGATTTTACGTGCAGAGTATGATAGAGTCAAACTTACCTCTGGTAACCTCCTCGGCCGGAGTTATTGGAGAGAGATGTGGATCGGGGCCCTCCCATAGAATGTTTCCCAAGAGACTTAATGCTGAAGCATGGTTTAGTAGGTTCCAAATAGTTTCTTCTGTAAGAACTACCTTCAGTCGGATGAAAAAGGGAGGAATTTGCTGAACTATTTCCCCAATCTTATTCTCATAGTGCCTAACTATATTGACATCAGTGGTAAAAGACATTTCGTGTAAAGATGCTGGATTTGAAGGAGAATTATAAAAAGAGAGAGTGGTGTGATATATGACACGATTACCACCTATTTATAATGGAACTAATGACTGAGAAAACATACATCCGAATAAGAGTTTGTTTGAACTTGTGGAAAATTTTGTGCTCGAAATTCAAGTTTCAACTTGGCGACAATTGAATAGGTATATGTCCAAAGATGCTGAATAGGCATTTGAAAGATCATAGATACATATTAGGCTCTCTAATAAAAATTAAACTATCTCATAATTAATCATTTAGGTGATCTATGTAACATGCATGCAAATATAAAAACATAAAAAATGAAAGTTTAAGGAAAAACAATTTCCTTACATTGATTTTATGGTAAAATGGGCACAAACTAGATCACCTTATTAGTTTGTTCTTGAGCTAAAAAGATATGGATGATCCTCCTTGAAAAACCTTCAGAAAGAAAGTCTCCTTCAAGTTGCACCCAAGAACTCAACCCAAAAATTCTAACAAGTATTTAACTAGAAACTTGTTAAAATTATACCCTTGATAATATTTTAATATTACTAACTCTCTTAGTAAATATTAATTTGTATACTAACAATCTTAGTAAAGATGTATATTATTATAAAGAGAGGAAGACCAAATAATGATATCACATGCAAAATGTACAAGTGAACACTAGAAAAATGAACAACAATTTGGTCTATAAAGGGGGGAAAACCGGTGGGAGGGTAGGTGAGGTGGAGTGTTCAATTTGTCTTATATTTTTAATCTTACATCACATGCAAAATCTATATAAGATAACTTATGGTAGTATATAAAGTAAGGTGAAATGATTATGTTCCTAATCATCCACTACTCTATTTTATACGGTCCACTTGCCCATTTACGGGTCCATATTGGTTGTTATATTTGTCGCACAAATACGTGTAATTTTATTTTAAACATCGTTTCATGTTTAAATACTTCCATAATTAATACGTCCAAATCACTCCGTAAATATACGTGTACCACTACACATATTATTTACGTACTAATATTAATCACATTAATCAATTAGTACAATTTTAGTGAATTAACAATTAATTAACTAAAACCCGTCTCCCAAAATTTATTATTCAATTATTGCATAATTAAATAATAACTGCCGTGCCTCGAGTTTGCAACTCGAAATCTCTCTAAAATAATCGACTAACCTTTTAGTCTATAAATCAAGGGACTAAATAAATTGTATCTCATACAATTAATTAGTTGTCAATTAGGGTTCGTTCCATTAGGTGTGACCGAAAGGGGTCAGTTGATCATCGCCGTCTCATGACAATAACGTCAAACTCTAGTTAACTAATCGTTATCGATTTACGTTAATCAACTGACGAGTATCAAATAATAAAATATCTGATGATATACCTTTAATGAGATTTATTATGTAAACACACTATTGTGGAGGACACTAACTCCAACAGCTTTGAATCTCCTCAGTCTCACATATCATTTTCAATTTAATTTTTAAACACATTTTTTTTATCTTCACTTCTCCCTCTAAAAAACCTAAAAATCTACCCTATTCTTTTTCCATCTGCGATGATCTTCATCTTCTACACTATTTTCGTCTTCTATGATCACCATCTTCTCTATCCACACAAGTCAACAAATCATCTACTCAAATACTCCTTTGTACTCAAATCTATATCTTCATCTTCATCTTCTCCCTTACAATTTAACAAAAATCCAGAACATAATCAATCTAATTATAAACATGGTAAGAAAGCAACATACAATAATGCAAGTACTGAATCCATCAAAGGTATTTTGAATTTTTGGTTTCGATTTATTATAATTATTTCCAAGTTTTGTAGTTTAGATTATATCTATTGGTTTTGTTGCCATTTTAGGGTTTGTTGTTGATTTTTGGTTGATAATTGTTTAAATTTTAGTTTGAATGTTTGAAGTCCATTTTAGGGTTTTTTGTGATCTTTTGGTTGTTTTTTTAATTTTGGTTTCTTCATCTGAACTTTCATAATCTCACTTCATCTTCTTTAAAGTTTATGAAGCATTTATATTATTTGAGTTTAATTTTAGGTTTTCTGTTTATGAAGTATTTTAGGATTTTATGGTTATTTTTTTATTGTTCATTGTTTAAATTTTTTGTTCATTATTTTGGATTTGAGGTTTTATGCTGATTTTCGAACATGTTTTTAAAATGGTAACATTTCTTCTATAATAGGGTAACATATGTCTGTCTAAGATTAAAATATGTGTGATCAAAATGGTAACTGGTAATATGTGTATAAAATGGTAAGATAACAAGATACAAATGATAACATATCTGAAACATACTATGCAAATATCATATAATATATTAATGAAATGTGAGTATGTTTATATAATGTTACCATCTTAGTTAAAATTTGTAACCATTTTACAATATGTATTATAATTTGGAACCATATTAGTCAAAATATAATCATATTAGTCAGAGTATATATGTAACCATTTTACGATATGTTTTGATTAGAAAATTAAAAATGGTAACATGGATGTATGTGTATAAAATGTTACTAATTCAGTCTGATATGTAACCATTTTATGATATGTTTGATCTGATTGGAAAAAATCCTAAAGTCTTAACATATATGAATATAAATAGTAACATGGGAGTATGTATATAAAATATTACCATCTTAGTCAGTATATGTAACCATTGTATAAAATATTTTACAATATGTAACCATATAGTCAGAATGTTGTCATATTAGTTCGTATATGTAACCATCGTACAATATATTTGATTAAATTTGAAAGAATTGTAAACTGGTAACATATTAGAATACAAACGGTGACATAAAAATATGTGTATAATATGTTACCGTGTTAGTCGAATATGTAACCATGTTACATTATGTTTGATTTGATATGAATTTAAGCGTTTATTTGCATGTTTTCATAATTCAAAACCATTTTAATTTATTTCTTAATATAAATGGTAACACAGTCTCAGTAGACTGTGGGTGATGATATAGAGCATCAAAGGCCGTTTTCGAAAATAAACCGGTACACACAAAGTTCATAAAGTGGTACATCTGAGTTGTGGTGAAGAAAATGTGGCGGGCCATAAGTGATGGTGCAACATCGAATAATGATGGTGCGGCCAAGCAGAAGAACAATGGGAATGTAATGGTGGTTGTTTGTGTAAACTATAAAAATACATATTTTGCTTAGTTTGGTTGATAATGGTCGTTTGTAATTATTTCTAGTCGTGACAATGTGAATCGTATAATGTCACTATTTTGACCTGTTTATGAAACCATATTTTGTTTAAGTGTTTGAGAAAGATATCAATTAGAATCCAACAATATATTGATTTAAAACAATTCTAAACGGTAACATATTATGGTTAAATGGTAACAATTATGTTATGATATAATGCAACGGTGATATATATAGGTGAAATGAGAACATATTATACTCAAATAGTAACATATTATGGTAACATGGTGACATTATAGTGATAACAAGTTGCTCACCTAGTCATTACATCTTCAACGCTCGTGGTTCCAAAATGTTAATAGAATTGTACACGTACATTCATAAAAAAGATGGTTGCAAAATCATGCTTCCCACATATATAACTCAACATTAACTAAATAAAGAAATGTCTAAAATGTTCATTATATAACAGAATGACAAAGAATTATAATACTGACGCGATTTAAGGCATAGAATACATATTCACTAGTAGTACATATATACATTCAGAGGATATATGAGTATATATTCATTAATAGTATAACGCATCTCCTGACACTCATACTTTATCCAACAATACTTAATCTTCTAATGTCTTTGCAAGTAATGGTATGTTACTATGAATACTGTTGCATCTTAATATTAGCTGACTAAGCATCTCCTCCATTGGTACTATTATCTGACTAAGCAATACCTGTCACGGTTGTCAGAATAACAAAAGGATCAAATATACAGACATTATCATGATATATGGTTACACATATTAACTAGTTATAGAAAACATCTTCAGCTAACTTTCAATATGTCACCATTTTTGTTTTACAGGTTACCATTTCATTTAAGCACAATAGAGTAATATATCTCTACTTCATTTTAACATGGTAAATTAATATGTAGTCACTTCAATCTAATATGGTTACATCTGAGTACAGAGACGGTTCTAGGATTAGATAGATGGGGGTGCGTAAAATTTTTTGACAATGAAAATATCGAGTTATATGAAAAACAAAAATTGTTTAGTTGGACAAAATGTATGGTGATATAACATTAAATAAAAATTGTCCAATACAAGGATAGAACCCATGACATCTAGCTAAGAAATAGTCTAAATAACCACTACACCCACATAATTAATGTGCTCCTTTACTAAACAATGTTGTAATTATTTTTCGGAAAAAGGGGGTGCATATGAATCTCCTGCACCCCCGCCAGAAACGCCCCTGTCTGAGTACTACATATTACCACATCAATACATTTTTGGCAAAAAGCATATCTAATACCATTCAATTTAATTATTTCAGCATTGCACAAAAATATCCGAGCACATCAGTGTATCATGTTACCACATGAATACAATATTGTAGAAATCAACATGTTTCATATACTTTTTAACATCTAAACTACTTCAATTCACTATGTTATCATTTTAGTATATGATGTCGCCATTTCAGAGGTATATATTATCATTTTTCAATCACTAATCATGAACCTAAAATAATGTAATAATAAATATGTTACCATTCAGTCAAAATAGTGTTACCATTCACAAAACAAATAAGAAATCAAATTTGATAGAACGAATACAACCATAAAAACGGATCTTTTCATACCTTCAACAAGAGTAATATTTTTATGTATGAATCTCAATAATAATTATGAATTTCCATCAAATTTGATGGAACAAAGACAACCATCTGTCGTTTTTTTTTGTTTTATAGAATTTTGTGAATGTTAAAATGTCGTTTTTAAGAGATTTTGAGATGTAAATAATAAAAATGGAGAGAAAATGGATGGAAAATGGAGAAGATGAAGTTGTAAGAGAGAAGATGAAAGATGAGATTTGAAAAATGGTAAGAAAATGTGTTTGATTCACTGAGGCCTTTTCATCTAATTTTTGTGTGTTGTTAAATATGTGTATGGGGAATGATGTATAGAAAAAACAATTTTTAATGTGAAAAGTCACTTCAATATGACAGTGTAGCCTCTACACACTAGCCGCCTAACATCTCTAGAGACCCACTTGACAATCCTACCGGATACCACATTCATGTAACATGGTATGTATTCGACCCGTCGCAAGCTTGCGACAGGTATCGCCGTCACAAATGAGAATTTGTGTTCCGAATTACTTTGAATCTTTGATGAATAATTGGATCTCCCATTTTCAATTTGATCCACTTTTCAGTCTTTTCTCGATCTTCATGCAAAAATCAAAGATAAACAAATAACTAGAACGGAAGAAGTAACTGTTAAGTGCAACTGTGCAAGTAGCCGAGTAGTCTCAACTCGCAACTCCAAACTCTCAAGTCTGAACTCCACAAATTGGTAAGAGATTAATCCAAATTAGTCGATTTTATTTTAAATTTGGATTTGTTACATTTAACTATTTTAAAACCCGCGTAGAATAACACGTGATTAAATATCTAAGAAGGTACGGGATTGGATATCCAATAGCTTGATGGAATGAGTAAATATTGGAGACAAATATAATTTGAAATACTAATTACCGAGTCATTACTTTAAAAAAACAAATTTAAATATTACATGGAAAATGGGTAATTCGATTATACTTTAACCGATCCGTCACAAATTCATAAACAATGTTATTGTTATGGATAACCAGATGGAGAGTTTTATTTTTTATTTTTTCTTAAAAAATGAAAACTGATTAAAATGGGATTCAATTTAATGTAATTATCAAAATAAGTCCGGCTTGATTTTTAAAGTCGTTAACTCATCCAATAACTTATTGGGTCTGAGTGTCTAACCATCTTATTAGGTCTTGACATATATGGGTCAAAAACATAATTAAAATTAGTAACACAAGATTCCATTAGCCAATACAATCCCATAAATGAGAATGATTTAATAAGAATAATCCAAATTTTAGGTGGTCTTCTCAAAATAATCGCAAGTTCACTAAATCTCAGAATAAACCAATCTAAACAACTGAATTTTATATATTTATATAATTTAGAGTCAATTATAATGATAAATTCAAACTTACTTGTGTAGTGAGCCGAAAGCTTAACATCCTTAAAAAATGTGAGCTTAACATCCCACACACGGTAGGCTTAACATTCTGCAAACACGGAGAGCTTAACATTCCTCAAACCGAGAACTTAACATCTTTCATTAATTAGCACGATTAGGGGTTAGACATGGATCAGAGGCCAATCAATTATCATAGGGTAGGCCGGATAGGTGCTTTTGGTAATTGATTAATAAACGAAGGGGTGGATGTAAACTTTTTAATTCAGCCGAACCACGTTAAAAATCTCGTATTATTTGTTTAAGTGTCTTTATTGTTTATTGTCGTTCATTGCTTAAATACTCCCTCTCATCGAGACCATGTTTTGTGAGAAGAAAAGAGGGTCCATGTTACTTTTGGTCTGAATGACAGGGAGTATTAATTAAGATTTATATTTAATTTACTTGTTGTACTTAATCAATTAATCAAAAAGTCACAAGTATTAAATATAAAATCCAAATTAATAATTTAGCAGCAACTCTCTTATAGAACCGTCCTATAGCATAAGACTGACCCAAAAGGAGAAAAGTTCAAAATCACTACTACAGATACAGTCTATAACAACGGGTAAAAACCGTTGTAAAAGCAAAAAGCGGACGTTGTTAAAGCGGCCGTTGTAAAAGGTATTTACAACGGTTAGGTTATTTACTTAAACCGTTGTCGAAAGTATTCACCACGGTTAAAAGCCGTTGTTGTTGCGTGTAAGCCGTTGTAGAAAGTGTTTCAAAAATTTGGTGAATAATATAACAACGGTTATCATATGAATAACCGTTGTTGTGACTTTCCCACCAAAATTGTGAAGACTTTTAACAACGGGTATATGCTAAAAACCCGTTGTTGAAATTGGTAGTAACAACGGTTCTTCGTTTAAAACCTGTTGTTGAATATTATGCGCGGGTATTTGTGAAAGGTATTTACAACGGTTCTTATTTTAAAACCTGTTGTTGAATATTATCGCGGTATTTGTGAAAGGTATTTACAACGGTTTTTGTTTTAGTAACCGTTTTTATTACGAACTCCTAATGTTTTTAAAAATTAAATTTGTTTCATGCCATTCAAAAACCTGCATATATCAAAGAAAGACCATATATCAAAGACCAACATAAATCACAAATGGGTTCATCGAACTCAATAGATTCAATTCAACCACAACAGCAACATCATATATATATATATATATATATATATATATATATATATATATATATATATATATATATATATATACTTACAAGGAGTTAAATTTACATGAACTAATCATTCCCTAACTTCAACAAAAAATTTACTAATAAGCTGATCTAAGCTCTGAGTATCATGCATTTAGCCTTCAGCATTGCTATGTTCTAAGACGTATTTGCCCAACATGTCCCTTACCTCGTCTATATGTTGCCATTTGTACTGCTGAAGGTCTTGTGACGCGTTGATTACATACTCCGGAAAAAACAAAGACAAGACATTTTTGTAACAACATACATCATTCAACATAGCAACATCATGGTATAGCAGCAAGCAAGACAACATCAGCTCTAATTTAAAAAAAGTAATAAACACATTATTAAATTACTAACCTTTTCTGGAATAAGGATATATCTTCGCATAATAATCTCCAACATGAACCGACAAACGTAGTATCCACATTGTATGCTATCCGGCTGGCGAGGGACCTATTATTATATAAAAACAAACAGACGAGAGAAGGCTCACATAAGAATCCTGAACTTTAGGTATTGTATTAGTATTAAACACAGATTTTTGCACTTAAGGTATTGTATTTGAGCACGTACCCCTGTTATCGTAATAAAAGTAGGGCCATCATCAGAATCTTTCGTGGGTTGATTCTGCTCGTTAGCTCTTTTCTTCTCAAAGGCCCTTTTTTTTCTAAAAAAAAAAGGAGGCAGAAACTCATTTTTTTAGGGGCAAAAATGAGCTTTTTGCTATAATTAAAAATTGAAAATGTTATTATAAATAAACCAGTATTATAAACTTACTTAATAATCAAGCGCTTAAAAGTCTCGCTTGGTGAATTATGTATAGAGTCCAACAAAAAAACTTTCTTCTTCGTCGGCATGATGGCTGCTAGCATCCAATGAGTCCTACATCAAGAGACATCATCATTATTAACAAGTACATATATTAGTTATGAAAATGCAATTGTAGGGGGAAACGTAATATTAATTTGTTTATTACCCGTTTTCATTATAAGAGGCAAAAACCAGCTTCTTGGTTGTCGCCAATTGCTGAACAATATAATCTACCCGATATTCGAACGAAAAAATCGCGATAAACATAGATAAAACATAGGGGCACATGAATCCGTATTGATCACATGGAATCTTGTTCTCGGGGATCACTCTCAATTTCAATATCCTACATTATTACGGTATTAATTCCGGTATTTAAAACACTATCTAGTAGTCAGAATATTAGAATATGAAATTATTTATTAAGAAACTTACTTCATCCAAACAAATAGGTGTTGGAAATCAATCTCGTCTAGGCCAGCCCAAATGACTAGCATATCCCATGACATAATTGCTTCGCGCTCAACCCCTAGAATATGCTCCTCGAGCGGAATAATTATCAATTGCTCGTTTTCTATTCGATTTCAAGCCTCCTCATGCAGTTTCCTCATCGTCACCGTTCTTACTTTTAGCATGTAATCCTTCCCAGAATATTTTGTGGAGTTTAAACTCCTAACATCTTTCAGTTCGGGGAAATAATGATTCTTTGATTTTGTGCTACTACCACCAGCCTACACATGTAGATAATTAAAATAATAAAAAATCCAAAGGTAACATATCCTAGCTAGCTAGTTGGAGTAATAAAAATAAAGAGTACTTAACTAAATACCTCATCAACTTGCTCTTTCAATGATGAGGTAGTAGTAGCAGGAATGACTGGGGACTTAGGTTTATCCGTCTTTTTTGTCCCCTACACAAAATTTCCATGCTCTTTAGAAATACAGAAAAAATATAAATAAAGGAAGGTTTTTAAGAAAATGGAGAAGTTAATTAAATACCTCATCAAGTTGTTGTCTGGACGAGGTAGTTGGCATGTCCGGGGACTTAGGCTTATCCGCCTTATCCGGCTTTTTTGTTCCCTACAAAAAATTTCCATGCTTTTTAGAAATACAGAAAAAATATAAATAAAGAGAGGTTTTCAAAAAAAATGGAGAAGTTAATTAAATACCTCATCAAGTTGTTGTCTCGACGAGGTAGTTGGCATGTCTGTGGACTTAGGCTTATCCGCCTTAGCCGGCTTTTTTATTCCGTACAAAAAAAAAATAACATATAAATTTAACATATAAAAACATTCAACAATTAAAAATTTATCATATAAAGGTATTTTTCTAACCCCAACTGCTTTCGGCTGAGGCGGAGACGAACGAGCCAGGAAGATGTGAGATTCAGGCTATTGGATGAAACTTCCAAACGCATCTCCCAGAATGGTAATGTCGTCACGAACTGGGACGGGTAGTTGAAAGTTTTCATGGCCTGGAAAGACTTCAATTATCTCCACTTTTCTATGATTCGGCAAAATTTTTTCGCCATGAACAACCACTACAGTTTCCGCTTCTGATTTGGTAGGCACTTCTTGTAACACCCCCGCACACCAGGATGCCTTACCAAGGACCATTCTAGTGTAAGACGGTGTTACCATCTCGGTTTCCCGAGGGAGTAGATCAAATTAGACAACTAAAGAACAATCATATATTATTAACATGTCTTATAAAATACAACTTACTACAACGTCTTCATAATAAAGGTACAACCATGACACTAATGACACTGCCTCTCTATAACGGTAGCGTGATGACTCGATCCCTCCAATCTAGCTGCCACAATCAACAAAACCTGCTACGCCAACTGCTCACCATCCCCGAATGGATCACCGCAGGTTTCACAAAACAACAACAACGGGGTCAGTACTGACTAATCAAAAGTAAGACAGAATAACAACATAAACAAACATCATCCTCTATCCCAGTCTCACAACCACGTACAGTAACTGGACTACGCCCAAGAGTGTAGCCCCGCCCGGATTACCCATCGCAACAGGTAATCCTCGCCGCCAGTGGGTGACCGCAGCCCATCCCACCTAGTCCAGCTCATCAACGAGCGACTAATAATCCCTGTCCCTTAATGTGCACATCCCCTCCCGTGGCGAGTTCCACGGAGGGCGAACTCGGGTGTGAAGCCACTCCCGCAAGTGACTCCACCACAATCACAATCACAATACAACACAGCCATCTCAACACCCTTACATCCACATCGTTACAATAATCTCCATACTCCGATGATCAACAGATAACAATAATCACAACAACATGTCTTACAATAACAGTAAACTGAGTAGGAAACCCTACCTCATCGCAAAGCATGCAAGACTCCCATTTACAGCCACGCACGACTCCAACAAGCGTCCTAACAATGATAACCATCTCCTATTACACAACTATACTCAAAGAATCACTCACAAGAACACAAGGCAGAAACTTACCTACATTACGCATCGACGGTGACATAGACGACCACCACTTCCGTCATTCTTTCTCGGCGAATCCCGTCATTCCCATGGTAGAGGTTTAGGCTAATTTCATTAGAGTGTGAAGATATGGGGTGATGGGGAGAGAGGTAGGCTAGGGTTAGAGAAAGAGGAACTGTCGAAGAAAATGAGAAATGAAATGAATCTCGCGAACTTGCGTTTATATTAACGTGTCGACAGCAGCCATACTCGGTCGAGTACAAGAGTACTCGGCCGAGTAGGCTCTACTCGGTCGAGTATCGGAGATACTCGGCCGAGTAGGCTCTACTCGGTCGAGTATCGGAGATACTCGGCCGAGTAGCCTCAGCTAGGTCGAGTAAGCAATCCTGTAAACCTCATGATACAAGTCTGATCCCTCACCCATTCATCCCTAAGGCCTGTTTGGTCAACATTACCGGTCAACAATGTTCTTAAATATCCTGGGTGTTACAATCTTCCCTCCTTAAAAAGAACTTCGTCCCCGAAGTTCAGCCCACACGACCCTCTCCTCAGGTTTACGTACCGTGACATTGACCACCCACACCAAGGTGCACAAATTTACACCATCCTGACGTCATCATCACACCGACTTACTCAAACAATAATCACCTATCACCAACTTTCACATACTCTTACAGAAATTAATGAACTCACATGCATTCTTTTGCCAAACGCGACACAACTATTATCAACTACACACAGAAACGAAACAATACTCAAATCAGCACTCAACCATACAATCATAGCAATATACAAATGCAAACCATATACAAATGTGAACTACCACGATCAATTATCATAAAAATTGAGTTGAGACATCCGTGCACAGTTTAACCTTCATATTACTTGAATACAACATAGCTACAACTTCAAGGAAACATGAACATAAATTCCGAATGTTAACGTGCCTAACATACATGTGATTCCAAATCATAGGTATAACTAAATACATATTTCACGTAATTAAATACTTAATTCCGCGACATTACTCTTCCCCTCTTAAAGGAACTTCGTCCCCGAAGTTCACCACTAGCCAATTCCGTGCCCAAAGCCAACAAGTACATCCTGACGGCACACGCTACTATATGACAAAGCAAAACACTACACCACAAGACTATACTAATCACGTATAACAGCACCAAAGAGTTATAGCAGTCGCCGCAAAAGTCGTTACCCCGACTCAAAACAAAGCAACTAACAAAACGAAACACCACCGCGACCATCCCCCTCTTTTAGCACAACTTAATTTATGACATTACACTCTTGTGGCTTATAAAGACAAAATGTTTCAGCAACCAAGTAGTATATAACAATTAAAAATATGGAATTAATAAGAAATAGCATCTTGATGCGTAACCCGTTGAGGCGATTATCACTGTAACCAAATATATAGATATACGCATAAAACTTGTTACAGCTACCCCGCTATATGAGTAGGGTATTACCTTTCATATGCTCTAATGACGCAGTTATCCCCCCCCCCCCCAAGTAATTTAAGATTCTAGTAACGCACCAATGTTATACCACGAAACATCCAGTAACTCATAGCCTATTCCAACAATCACGTATCCGTGATACGATCATAATCCATCTGTGGAACATGTTATAGTATAAAATAGCAAAATAAGGTATTAACAATTATTTCATACAACTATCACATAACTTATGCAATTCACTTAGCTATTTCCCTTAATTCTCTGTTTCAGTAATATTCGGCCGAGTATGAAAGGCTACTCGGTCGAGTAAGCTCTACTCGGTCGAGTATATGTGTATACTCGGCCGAGTAAGCTCTACTCGGTCGAGTAGTATCTATGCTCGGTCGAATTATCGCATCCAGAGAGCCTTTGAAGACATTACTTAGAGCATTCACCGTCAACCTGCATCAAATTCTTTACAGCAATATTAAACACAACCAAATCCTAACATACACAACATTCAACATGTCTCCATACGATAATTAAGTAAATAACGGCCTTATGGCCGAGTACATCATCCAAAGAATGGATAATAAATCCCGAAAGAAATATCCAAAATAAAAGTACGAAATCCAACACAACAAAACAAATCCATCACAACCAAATAAATCCAACCTCAAAGAAATCAAACCAAATAGTCTAACAACATAAGATCAATGACGGGGACCCTCCTCCATGTCATCATCACCACCTGCGCCCGAAGTACCTGCACCTGAACTCCCCGCTCCCGGAAAGCTCTGCTGCTGCCGAGTAGTCCCCTCCTAATCGATCGCGAGTTGGCTCCCCACGGTCCGGCGAGGTAGCCAAACTCGCCTCCTCCGGAGGTCTCCGGAACTCGGGTCAACTCCATAGTGAAATACCCCGTATCCACCCCCCGGTCCTCTCCACCAGACAGGCTGTGCTAACTGAGTCCCTATGCCCTGGTTAAGGGTCATCTCATGTAGGTTGCGGAGCACCAAAGTAGAGGAGATCCGTTCAGCCAATTCATGCGGCTGCATCCGAGGGTCATGCACTGTGGGGTAGGGCGAATACTGGTAAGGGTAGCAAGGATAGGAGTCAGGAGTAGAGTAAGAGGGCTCAGATACAACCGGGTCTGCCCTAGACTGCCTCACTCCGCGACGCTCCCGAGGTGGGGGAGGTGCCTGCTGCTGTCCCTCGTGCGGTGATGTGCTCGGGTAGGTCCAGGGAGAATCCGTGGGTCAATCGTGGGGCCGGGGCTCAGATCTAGGAATGCCACAAGTCTCCCACTCAGCCAAATGATCAACAACCGGGAGATGAGCTGGGTCCGGAAGCACCATCCACATAGTTCCCCTCACTCTCCAGGCATACTACCCATCGTCCATCTTCCTCAACCATCGGTTCTGACACCAGTACTGAGCGTCCATGGTAGACACAATCTCTACATACTCATTCCTCTTAGGAGGTGGGGCCTCAAAATCTGTCAGGCGCTTAGCTAGGCGGGTCACTATGGCCCCGCAAGCAATGTGTCGGGTCTCGGACTGTGCCATACGCTCCAGACTAGAGCACACTACACCAGGGGCACTGTAGTAGAATGGTTTCTGACGGGGGAGGTTGAGGTAAGACATAAGCAACATGACCTCATGAGAATTAAGCTTGCTCACATCATCTCTCGAGTATAACAAACAGGTCATCATCCTCAGAAACATACGAAGGAAAACGTGCTGAACATCATTAATATGCATGGCACTGGCACTAGGGGCAGGTCTACCAGTCAAATAAGGAAGGTAAAGGGGTGCACCACTATTCTTGGCCACATCACTAAGGTAGTCATCCTCCTCGGCCTCTAAACCCAAATGGTCAGTCTACTCGTCCAGGGTAAGCTCATGATCCTCATTCATGAGACGAAAAGAGACGGTCTTTCCCTTCTTATCATAAACAAAAGAGCTCAAAAACTCCAAGGTCAAGTGGGGGTAGGATTTCTTTCTCAGATGATACAACCCCTCCATGCCCAAAATCTTGAAAATATGAACTATGTCCTCCTTGATCCCCAAAGTCTCAAGGATACTAGAGTTAACGCAGTGGGTGGGGCGAAAAGGACGACGCATAAGAGCCACAAAAGCCTTCCGATGGTTGAAATCAGAGAAAATTACCGATGGATGTGCTTCCACCGGCGGAACTATCGGTTCAGTGCTTGACTGACCAGTCTCAAGCTGGACATTGGTACGGGTTCTTTTGTTGGGTAAGCCTCTGGTTTTCACCATACTGCAAAGAAACAATTCTTTAACAGGGGTTTGACACAAAATTCTTAGCGCAAAAGACGGACTGTTTTCAATTATATACCGATTGTAGAACCATCCTTTTAATACAATTTATCAGAAAATCACCAATTACCTTACAATTTATATGGTTACAAGCTTTAATTTGTTTCAAATTAGGGAATAATCATCAACAACCAGAAGATTTCAGAAACAATTCGTTTTTGTTAACCCTAAATTTCAGAAATTGAGTTTTTAAACCATGAAATTAATCAATTAAGGCATACACAAGATTGATATCCAATTGAATCCAAGAATCAACAAATTAAAGACTTAATATCAATTGTTTTAACAAGGAAATCAAGATATAACATGCTATTATACCATAACTTTGGAAGCAAGTGAGAAAATTGAGTTTAAACCTTACCTTAAACTGGTTTGAGTCGAGCAAGAACAAGTAAAATACCCAAGTTTTACCCAAAAGCTTGAGGGAGGTAGGATATGGAGTTTTTAGAGAGAAGGAAAGGAAAGGAAAGGTGGGAGGCGGAAATAAGGAAGAAAGGAACGAAAATAGGGTTTTTGTATAACCCGCATAAGTCCCGCTACAGCAATACTCGGTCGAGTATTGGGAATACTCGGCCGAGTGTCCACTACTCGGTCGAGTATTAAGGATACTCGGCCGAGTGTTTACTACTCGGTCGAGTACCTTTCTTACTCGATCGAGTTTTGAAGAACAGAAGCGATTATTATTCTCACAAAACGGGCACTCGGTTGTGTAGCTTAATACTCGGCCGAGTATGGTCTACTCGGTCGAGTACACTCATCTACTCGGTCGAGTTTTCCGAAAACAAGGAAGAAGTCGTAACTTTTCGTTGTTCCTGCAAAATCAAATAATATCGTTCGGAGTTCCGTGCATCCGGCTCGTCACTGTTAAAGCTGATTTCTATCACATACACACATACACACATAACAACATCACATCCATCATCGGAATGATCATCACTCCTACTTTCATTCCTCACTTTGCCATGAAATTATTATATTATATCCTTATAGCATACTCAACAATCTAATTACAGTACCTGCAAGGTTTAACTCTCATGTCACATCATCTCTAATTCCGTTAAATCACCAGATATACACTATAATCACATTTGCAACGTAGCAATCCCACACACAACACATTCATCGTGAAACAAACAAGTTAACTTGTCACCGATCTCCCATTGCGACAATTCCATCGCTCATTTCAACTTTTCCACACATACATCAAACACGTATCACCCTAATAATAGATACACACATCAATCATTACCAAGCAATCAACGACTCTCACTAGCTACACTTTCCCCGTGTCTGGCTTAAGTCCGATGGGGCCATGATTTTGAAATGAGGGCGCCTACTCACCCAAAATCTAGCATCGGCTGGGGCTCCCAACGTACATACACCAGGTTCATTTTAATTGACACCCTATATTCATTAGGTTCATTGGTTTAGGTTCCAAAATCGTCGGCTCTGATACCACTTTGTAACACCCCCGCACACCAGGATGCCTTACCAAGGACCATTCTAGTGTAAGACGGTGTTACCATCTCGGTTTCCCGAGGGAGTAGATCAAATTAGACAACTAAAGAACAATCATATATTATTAACATGTCTTATAAAATACAACTTACTACAACGTCTTCATAATAAAGGTACAACCATGACACTAATGACACTGCCTCTCTAGAACGGTAGCGTGATGACTCGATCCCTCCAATCTAGTTGCCACAATCAACAAAACCTGCTACGCCAACTGCTCACCATCCTCGAATGGATCACCACAGGTTTCACAAAATAACAACAACGGGGTCAGTACTGACTAATCAAAAGTAAGACAGAATAACAACATAAACAGCTGATCATCCTCTATCCCAGTCTCACAACCACGTACAGTAACTGACTACGCCCCGAAGAGTGTAGTCCTGCCAGATTACCCATCGCAACAGGTAATCCTCGCCGCCAGTGGGTGACCGCAGCCCATCCCACCTAGTCCAGCTCATCAACGAGCGACTAATAATCCCTGTCCCTTAATGTGCACATCCCCTCCCGTGGCGGGTTCCATGGAGGGCGAACTCGGGTGTGAAGCCACTTCCGCAAGTGACTCCACCACAATCACAATCACAATACAACACAGCCATCTCAACACCCTTACATCCACATCGTTACAACAATCTCCATACTCCGATGATCAACAGATAACAATAATCACAACAACATGTCTTACAATAACAGTAAACTAAGTAGGAAACCCTACCTCATCGCAAAGCATGCAAGACTCCCATTTACAGCCACGCACGACTCCAACAAGCGTCCTAACAATGATAACCATCTCCTATTACACAACTATACTCAAAGAATCACTCACAAGAACACAAGGCAGAAACTTACCTACATTACGCATCGACGGTGACATAGACGACCACCACTTCCGTCATTCTTTCTCGGCGAATCCCGTCATTCCCATGGTAGAGGTTTAGGCTAATTTCATTAGAGTGTGAAGATATGGGGTGATGGGGAGAGAGGTAGGCTAGGGTTAGAGAAAGAGGAACTGTCGAAGAAAATGAGAAATGAAATGAATCTCGCGAACTTGCGTTTATATTAACGTGTCGACAGCAGCCATACTCGGTCGAGTACAAGAGTACTCGGCCGAGTAGGCTCTACTCGGTCGAGTATCGGAGATACTCGGCCGAGTAGCCTCAGCTAGGTCGAGTAAGCAATCCTGTAAACCTCATGATACAAGTCTGATCCCTCACCCATTCATCCCTAACGTCTGTTTGGTCAACATTACCGGTCAACAATGTTCTTAAATATCCTGGGTGTTACACTTCTACGAGAGCCCGGCCAACACGCACAATTGGTTTCTCGAATTTAGTGTCAGCAAGAATAATTGGCCTCCTGTTTACGGCCTGAAGAATACACATACATTATTATATCCCAAAATTTAATAGAATTCATATCAATTTAACTAATTAAACACTTCATGCATACTGTTAGGCCTAGAAATCCGCAGACCACCCTGATCAGCATTTCATCTAAACCGGACTGCCAGGCTCTCAGGGTGCCAGGCTCTCAGGGCACATGAAGATAGGCGCCAGGCCATGGAGAGGACAACGGTCCAAATATCAGGACAATATTTGCCCATATTCGCGTATATTAATGGAAATAAATACGCAGCATTAAGTATGAAGATTATGCAGTAAATACGGTAATTAAGAGGGAAATATTCAAAGAATTATTACCAAAGAATTATGGAGAATATTCAGCCTTCAATGCTTGATCATACAGCCGTTCAAGATAGGAAAGCTATATAAGAGACACTTAGAAGATATTAGAGACACATCATTCGTACACAAGAAGAAGAACACATATTACTTAGAGAAATACAAGCATTGTTGTTGTCATAATAATATTCTCTCAAATCATATAGTGAAATCCTCTCCTGGCTTGGTGCCCGTGGTTTTTTTCCATTCAAGGGTTTTCCACGTACAAAATTATTTGTCTTGTTATTGTTGTTATCTTATTTACAGCTTAATATCGTATCCCGTCAACCTGACCAATAGTCCAATTAGAGCTAGTTAACCCTACATAGTATCACCCTGACCTGATCTTGCCCTGCGCAAAATCCACACAAAACAATTGGCTCCCACCATGGGGCATCTAGCTCTTTAATCCTTTTTTCTTATCTTACAAAAACTTAAAAACCTACAAAAATGGCCCAACCCACTGTTGAAGAACAATTGAATGCAGCTCTCCAAAAAATCGATGAGTTGGAAAGCCTGAAAGAAAAAGTGGCCCAAATCAAGCGAAATCCTGCAACCGAAAGAATCGAGTCACCAAGCAAAAAATTGGAAAAAACCCAAGGGGCAGGCTCTAGATTCCAACCAGGAACCCCATTTTCATCAATCATCAAAAACATTGATTTTTCCAGCTTTGGGAGCCCGAGTACTCCTAAAATCACTAACGTAGATGGTGATGAAGAGCCAAAAAATGATGATAAACCTGATGAATTTACAGCGGCCATCATGATGGCAGTAGTTCAGAAGATCAAGAAACTCAATGAAAAATTCGACAAGATACCAGGAGTACCGCCAAAGATAGAAGAAGTCGCCCGACCTATCTTTGATTCACCCTTCATAGACGAAATAGCCAAAGTAGACCTACCAAAGAAGTTCACAATTCCATCCATGAGGGTCTATGATGGAACCACGGATCCACAAAATCACGTGGCTCTTTACAAGCAGAAAATGTTGGCTGCATCCATTCCCAGGAATTGACAAAGTTTGCATGTGCAAGGGATTTGGAACGACCTTGACTGGTCCCGCCCGCAATGGTACATCAACTTGCCTACTGGCAGCATCCATTCCTTTGCCAACCTGATCAACAGTTTCAACCAGCAGTTTGCAAGTAGCAGGGAGTTGGAGAAACGATCCAGTGACCTTTACCGAGTACATAGAAGCCTGATGAAACTCTCAGGACATTCCTTGCAAGATTCAACAAAGAAAAAGTATCTATACCCAGGTGTGACGTTGGAACAGCAGTGGAGGCATTTAGATAGGGGTTACTACTACATAGTGACTTATACAGTGAACTCACTAAGTATCCCTGCCACACCTTCGAAGATGTTCATGCCAAGACCCTTGCCTTCATCAGGCTGGAGGAATATAAAAGCTACAAACTTGGATCACCCAGTAGACCAAGGGATCATGAAAGAAGCAATAGGAAAAGCAACAAAGGGAACAACTACAGACCTACTCCATATTCCAGGCCAGACCAGTCGGAAGTTAACCTGGCCCATGAGTATCAAGGTAAGGTTAAAGTTTATCCACCTATCTCCGAACATAACTTCAGTGTTGATATTGCAGGATTAATACAGAGACTCGACAACATGGGACCAACTGTTAGATGGCCCAGGAAATCAGAAAATCCAAATCCCAGAAGAGACAATTCAAAATGGTGCGAATTTCACATGGACATTGGACACACCACGGATGACTGTTTCACCCTAAGGAAGGAAGTGGCCTACCTGCTGAAATCAGGATACTTAAAAGACCTGATCTAGTCAAAAGGCAGGAATGCAAACCAGGATAAAGAAAATCAGGAGTACAAGCATGATCGAAATCTCCCTCCACCACCACCACTCTATGAAGTAAAATTCATATCAGGCGGTTCAGAGATTTGTGGCCTGACAAGCTCAGCAGCAAAAAAGATAGCCAGGACACCGAGGACTGTGTCACCTGCAAGTGGATCTGTTCCAACAATCACTTTCAATGATTGTGACCTGGTGGGCATCCCGATGTTCATCACGATGGCCTGGTCATTTCTATGCGATTGGAACAATGACAGAAGAAGGATCCTGGTAGATGGAGGCAGCTCAGTAAACCTGATCATGCTTGACGTACTGAAAGCCATAAAGATAAACGAGGATCAAATCATCAAAAAATCCAGCGTCCTAGTAGGGTTCAGTGGTGAAACCAGGAGCACTCTAGGAGAGATCCACCTACCAACCTATGTAGAAGGAGTCTCATCCTATGAAAAGTTTGGGGTCCTTGACTGCCTGTCATCCTACAACGCCATCCTGGGCAGACCCTGGATTCACAATGTCAAGGTTGTACCATCAACCTATCACCAGTGCATCAAGATACCAACAGACTGGGGCATAGCCACAATCAAAGGGGATCACAAGACAGCCCAGGAGTGCTACACAGCAACCTTGAAGCCTTCCAAGGCAGGTAAGTCCCTGGCATAGCAATTATAGTACCCTGTCAGGAGTACGTATGTAGCACCTCTCAGAATGGAAACAGATCAGGTAATTCTAGACCGTGAGTACCCTGACAGGTATGTTTTAATAGGATCTGACGCACCAGATAGTGTCGCCCGAATCGGTAAAATTCCTTAAAAATAAATCATCTTGGTTTGCTTGGTCACATTTTGATATGACTGGAATTAACGCTGATATTATTACTCATAAGCTCAATGTTGACCCATCTTTTAAGCCTGCAGCGAGAAAAGGCGCAAATTTGCGGTGAAAGAAACACCATAATAAATGAAGAAGTAGAAAAACTCTTGGATATGGGGATGATCGGGGAAGTAATGTACTCGAGTGGTCAAGCTAACGTAGTTGTTGTGCGAGAAAAAGAATGGAAAGTGGAGAGTCTGTGTAGACTACACTGACCTGAACAAAGCTTGCCCTAAAGATCCATTCCCCCTGCCTCATATTGATGCCATGGTAGACGCAACAACAGGCCACGAAATGCTGACATTCATGGATGCTTTTAGTGGATTCAATCAAATAAAGATGCACCCTGCTGACTAGGAGAGTACTGCATTCATTACAGACCGAGGCATATCTTTGTTACACGCCATGCCTTTCGGCTGAAGAATGCGGGGCAACGTCTCAGTGCCGCCCGGTCAACATGATGTTTATAGACCAGATAGGTGACATCATGGAAGTATACATAGATGACATGGTGGTGAAATCCAAGAATGTAGAAGATCATGTGAAGCACCTAGAAATAGCATTTGAGATATTAGAAAAATATAACATGAAGTCAACCCCGCAAAGTGCCACTTTGGGGTCTCTGCAAGCAAATTTCTTGGATATATGGTCACAAAGAGAGGCATAGAAGCAAGCCCTGAACAGATAAAGGCCATCCTGGAACTATAGTCACCCAAGTCTCAAAGATATCCAAAAATTGACAGCCGGTAGCCGCTACTGAACCGCTTTATATCAAGATCTTCCGAAAGATGCAAAACATTTTATAACCTTCTCGGAAAAATAAACAATTCCGTGGATGGACGAGCATGAGGCGACTTTCCAGGATCTAAAATCCTATTTGTCATCTCCACCCTTCAAGCTAAACCAGAAAAAGGAGAACCTTTGTCAAGATACCTATCTCACACGACACAAAGATCAGATCATGATCCTGGTGAAAGAACAGGACGGCGGAACATCCAGTCTACTATGTAAGTAAAAGCCTGCTAGATCTTTGAGTTGAGGTATGAACTACTTGAAAAATATGTTTTAGCTTTAATAATGTCGTGTACTAAGCTGAGACCTTATTTTGAAAGTCACCCAATTATAGTCAGGACCAACTTACCTATAAAATCTGTCCTGCGTAAGCCTGAACTTTCAGGCAGGATGGCCAAATGGTCAGTACAGATTAACACATATGACATCTCCTTTGAACCCAGGGCAGCGATCAAATCGCAGGCCCTAGCAGACTTTGT
This sequence comes from Silene latifolia, assembly GCF_048544455.1. Classification (NCBI taxonomy): domain Eukaryota; kingdom Viridiplantae; phylum Streptophyta; class Magnoliopsida; order Caryophyllales; family Caryophyllaceae; genus Silene; species Silene latifolia. The sequence continues at coordinate 51,339,547 of NC_133536.1, forward strand.
GGCTGATTTTAGCCCTAACCTAGAACCAAACCTAATAAAAGTGGTCAACCAACTAGAAAATAAAACCCTAGACCAAGAATGGACCCTATTCATAGATGGGGCATCCAACGCCAGGGGGACAGGGTTAGGACTAGTACTTAAATCACCACAGGGAGATGTAATAGCTCAGGCTGTAAGCTGTGAGTTCAAAGCTACCAACAATGAACCAGAATATGAAGCCCTGATAGCAGGCTTAAAGGTATGTCTAGACCTCGGTGTTCAAAACCTAAAGGTAAAAACTGATTCACTCTTAATTGCCAATCAAATAAAGGGAATTTATACGGCTAAGGATGCAAAAATGATTTCGTATTTAGAATATGCAAAAAACCTTACCGCTAAATTTCCTTCATTTGATATCGATCAAATATCTAGAGACCTGAATACCCAGGCTGATGCTCTCGCGACCCTAGGTTCAAACTTTACCCCATTGTTTTCGATAAAATACCAATTGTGCACTTATTAGAGCTAACCATCGGGGACTGAACAGTCAATCCTGTCAATCAGGACAGTAACTCTTGGACTAAACCTTATTATGATTGGTTTATCCGAGGAATACTACCTCAGGGAAGACATGAGGCAAGGGCCTTTAGAATTAGAGCTTCATCTTATGCTATAATCAATAACACCTTATTCAAGAGATCGCAGGCTGGACCCTACCTGAGATGCTTGGAGCCTGACGAAGCCAAACTAGTACTTCAAGAGATACATGATGGACACTGTGGCAACCATAAAGGTGGAAAGAGCCTGACAAGCAAAGTTCTCAGGACAGGCTACTACTGGCCTACACTGAGGGCTGACTGCCTGGAATACTCTTCAAAATGCGAAGCCTGCCAAATTCATGCACCAATCATACATCAGCCATCTGAACTCCTTCATTCAATTTCCGCGCCCTGGCCATTTATAAAGTGGGGCATGGACATGGTGGGAAAATTGCCTGTAGCTCCAGGACAAAAAGTCTTCATGTTAGCCATGACTGATTACTTCTCCAAATGGATTGAGACTGACTCTTACGGGCAATTAACCGAAAAAAGAAGTAATAACCTTCATCAGGACAAACATTATTTGCAGATATGGAGTCCCATCAGAAATAGTATGTGACAACGGAACTCAGTTCGTGGGAAAAAGGACCCAGGCATTCTGCCAAGAATGGAATATCAACCTAGTAACATCGACCCCTGGATACCCAAAAGCTAATGGCCAGGCTGAGTCAAGCAACAAGGTAGTCATAAGCTTCCTAAAAAAGAAGCAGAAAAGGAGACGGGCAGATGGGCTGAAGAACTCCCATTAGTACTATGGGCGGAGACAGACAACTCCAAAGACCAACAACAGGCCGGACACCTTACTCCCTAGTGTATGGTCGTGAAGTCGTCATTCTGCGAAGTACGGTACCAACATCCAGATTCAGCCTAAACAACGTTGAAACAAACAAAGACCTGATGCAAGATAACTTAGTCATAACAGAAGAACTAAGAGACACTGCCAAAATCAGGATGGCATTATATCAACAAGCAGTTGCCAGGACTTACAATAAAAACGTCAGGGTCAGGGTCTTTAAAGAAGGAGACCTTGTCCTACGCAAAGTATTTCCAAATAAAAAGGAGAAATCAGCAGGCAAGCTAGCTCCCACATGGGAAGACCCCTACTTAATTGATTCAATTGTTGGACAAGGAGCATACAGGCTCCAAACACTAGAAGGGGAAATGATCCCAAGATCCTGGAATGTAACTCATTTAAAACTATTCCATATGTAAAGATCGAGATCGAAGCTACGATCGGTACAAATTCAATCACTACTAAACCTGATGTGCTATGTGATGAACTACATGCTTTATATGACTTGTCTGTATTTTTTACCTGTTCAACTAACCCGCCTATTTACTTTTTGAATCCTGAACAATTATACATAATAAAAGATTACACGCATAAATATTCAGGATTGAGGGCTACTCTACTATATATTCCTGCCTGAAACAAAAATTTTGCACTTAACTGTGCCTGACGAGTTGGTAACCACCACCAGATACAGTAAAAAGTCAGGACCAATCAGGCATGAAATAATTGCCTGACCTGTCTAGGTTTACTGCCACGGATTACAACCGGCTGGACGCAGCAAGACGGTGCAAGGGTGTTTTATCCCGACCATCAGTCTAAAATGCCCTCTTGACGGGCCGAATACCAAGCCCTCCAGCTAGGCAGGGGACATAAGCCCTCCTGACAGGCCGGATTTCCCACCCTTTCAACCATTATAGCAAAAAACTATACTTGGTTGAAATACTCATGACAAAAATTGAAACGAAATGTGCAGGTTATTTAACCAGAACAATATGCAAACAAAATATTTGACAGGTCCAACAGGATGAAACTCACAAATCAAGCAAAAACAAAAGTGAAATCAGCTAAAAGAAGGCCATCATGCCTATATTAATAAACCTTTACCCCCTGGGGCAAAGGCGCCAAAATATTCATAAAAGCCAGTCAGAGCCTCCTTGACCCAAAATAGGAAAATAAAAATAATGTCTGTCCAGGGACACCCCCCTGGATGGGCCAAAATACCAACTGAGAATTAAAAAATATTACTGCTTCTCCTCAGAAGAAGCGGCATCAACAACCTGCTCCCCACTCTTAGCCGGCTCGGCCTCAACGTTCGCTGCTCCCGGAGAGTCGACCTCCTTTCATTTTCCAAATTATGCAGGTCGGGATATTTCAAAAGGCAAAAGCCATCTCAGCTGCGGTCCCATTTTTCCCTGGCTTCGACAGGCTCCGACATGGCAGTCGCCCTTCCCTTGATGTAGAAATAGAGGGAGGCATCATCCAACTTGAACTCCAAGTCATCCCTCTCCTGGGTAAGCTCTTCATTCCTATCCAGGGCCTCCTGCAACAGCCGCGTGCTTGAAGCTGCCTCAGTCTTAGCAGCATCCCTCTCAGCCTGCACCTTTGTTAAATCAACAGTTTTAGCGACCAAGCCACCCTTGCAAATTCCAGGCTCGACTTGAACCTATCATAATCTGATCTCATCAGATCAATCCTGGCTACCAAAGAAGTAGCCTGATAGGCATTATGGAGACAGGCTGCAGCACCCTGGTCAAAAACAAGAAAAGTATGAATAATTTGTAACAACAATAGAGGACTACCAAAACACATGGAAGTAATGCCAACATACCTCCCTCACAGCAGCCAGGGCACCAGCCAAGAGGCTGACCGAATGATCCACTGAAGCAACTGCCTGAGTAGCAGTCTCAACAGGGTCAAGGGTGAGCATCACATCCGATTTAGAAGCTGCATAGTCCCTGATCTTCACCCTAGCATCCTCCATATTATCCAACCTGGCTCTCACCTCCCTGACCGGGGCAGAAACGTCAACATCCTCAATCCTCCTTTTCTGGGCTGCTGAACTTGTTTTAGCAGGGGCAGTAGGCGCAGTGCTGACCTTGGCAGCATCAGACTGCTCAGTCAAGTCTATAACAGGCTCAGTATCCCCGCTTACCTGGGGACCTTCCTCCTTGATTTTCGCTAGCCTGGCCGAAAGGTCAGCCATGCCAAACCTGGCAAGGCGAACAGATAACCTGGTAGCTGCAACACGAAATACTGTATCAGCAATACAAATCAAACATTATCAGGAAGCCCAGGTAAAAAGGAAGGAAAAGATTAAAATAGACTTACTGCCCGAAGTGCTGGCACCAGCAGCCCCTGACACTTTAGCCGCCCTGGGAGCACCGTCAGCCTTCAAACAGCGAGGAAGGTGATCAACCCCGCAACAAAGAGGCCAGGACCTCTCCAAAGGAGGGATAGCAAGGAAAGCAGAAACATTAGGAGTAGGATACTCGGTTTGATAACCCGATCGTCAAATCGCACACATAAAAGGTATGACTTATTATTTTTCATTTTTTCACTAACGAAAAAAACATGCGTCAAAGAAAGAAACCAAAAGACTCACCACCACACATGCCTCATGATTCAAATACGCTGTCGGGACCCACAGAATTGGTCCGACAAACATATAGCCAGCAGCCCACCCTTATCATGGCCACTTTGTCTAAATTACTCGAAGAAGAGGAGTAGTTGACGGCCCGACCTTAAAACTTATACGGCCAGGATCGTTTGTTTTAACAAAGATAACAGTCTTCAAATCGTCAAGAGAAAAAGAAATATTGTGTTTTTTTACAGAGGTTCTCAATAGAACATACAACCTTCCATACCATTGGCATAAATTGATAAGATGGAACACCGATCTCCTTAATAACCTCAACCATAAGAGGCGAGAAAGGAAGCTTACAACCTGCCCCGAAGGCCCAGTCATGGATGCAAAACCAACCAGGACAAGCCCAGTCAGCCCTGATAGGAGAATTCTTAGGGATCCAGACTTCAGCATCAGCAGGGATAATCCCCTTATCCTTTAAAATTTTCTCGAACTCAGGCTTCAAACGGTTTGCAGGAGACTGATCCTCATTTAAAGCCTTGGTAGGCTTGAATTGAAAAGCACCATGAGATATTGAAATCATCTCCAATGGAGGATCACTTGACTTATCTACTGCGGGAGATGGAGCAGCAGAAGAAGCAAGAAAAGTTTCAGAAGAAACTTCCTCAGGATTTTGAGGAGGAGGAGTTGCAGGAACCGCTGCCCTAGTAGATTTTTTCTTTGCAGCCATTACTTGAAGAATTATGGAAGATTGATTAAAAGATTTGGGAAATTGGGAATTAAGAAAACTGAAGAGAAAGAAAGTTAAGAGAAAGAAGACGAAGAAATTGTGTTGATGAGTTCAAATTAATGAAGCACCCAAGTATTTATAGCAAAGAAGATTAGGATTCCAACCGTAAAATCATCAAGGAAGTTGCAGTAAATATCCACGCGTCAGCAACTGCAGTAAAAGAGCCATTACAGGAAACTGATCAGGGAAAATTTAACCGTTGGGTGATCTTATCAAAACTAAAGTTATCTCCTCATTTTTTCGTCCTGGCACTACCAATAAGGAGATAAGGGGCAATTGTTAGGCCTGGAAATCCGCAGACCACCCTGATCAGCATTTCATCTAAACCTGACTGCCAGGCTCTCAGAGTGCCAGGCTCTCAGGGCACATGAAGATAGGCGCCAGGCCATAGAGAGGACACCGGTCCAAATATCAGGATAATATTTGCCCATATCCGCGTATATTAATGGAAATAAATACGCAGCATTAAGTATGAAGATTATACAGTAAATACGGTAATTAAGAGGGAAATATTCAGCAATTATTACCAGCAATTATGGAGAATATTCAGCCTTCAATGCTTGATCATACAGCCGTTCAAGATAGAAAAGCTATATAAGAGACACTTAGAAGATATTGGAGACACATCATTCGTACACAAGAAGAAGAACACATATTACTTAGAGAAATACAAGCATTGTTGTTGTCATAATAATATTCTCTCAAATCATATAGTGAAATCCTCTCCTGGCTTGGTGCCCGTGGTTTTTTCCCATTCAAGGGTTTTCCACGTACAAAATTGTTTGTCTTTTTATTGTTGTTATCTTATTTACAGCTTAATATCGTATCCCGTCAACCTGACCAATAGTCCAATTAGAGCTAGTTAACCCTACATAGTATTACCCTAACCTAATCTTGCCCTGCGCAAAATCCACACAAAACACATACCTTACTGAAAACAGTGAACTGACTTGAAGGGGATGTATGCTGTTTTCCATCAGCCGTCTTCTCAAGTTGCATCTCCTTTTCAGACCCATTATTTACCTAATAAAATTAACCAATGGCACGATGTCAGAAGTTATAGCATTAGAGCTGGCAGGGAACACACCCCCTGATCTTACCCAAAAAAAAGAAAAGAAAAAAAAGGAAGTATTAGGTACGTGATCGGCTTTAGTTGTTACAACTTCAGAAGCATTAGGTACCTGATCTTTCTGAATCTCGTTGACCGATACTTCCTTCTCATGTATTGCCAAGGTAGTAGTGTTCTCGGCCTCTTGACCAATCTGTTGTACCTTATTACCCCCTTTAATGACATTCTCCATCATCTTCACTTCTTCTTCGGAAAGCTTGCCTCCAGCATTCATCTTTAGTAGTACGGATGCCATTAACTGAAGCTGCATGCCAAGAATGTAATGTTTCATCAATTTTTATCCCAACAATAACATGTGAATTGAACTTAAATGAAAATAATAGAATAAATGGTACCATGTCAGCCTTCTCAGCCTTAGTCTTTGATACCCGTCGTTGTGAGTACCAAAAATAAGATTTATAATTTCCTATTAAGACTAACCTAGGCTAGTGGTAACAGGGTCGAACCACAGAGAGGCGGGGGAGTTTAGTTGCTTTTATTTCAGTCTATCGGTAACAGTTGTGGGGAATTTGGTTTGAGTTGATTCTAAAACTAATAACATAAACTAAATAAATAAATAAATAAAAGTAAATAAGGATGTAAACAATGATGAAAGGAATGCTAAGACGGTCGGTTCACTATAGCTGCGATGGCACATAATCCTAGGTAAGTCCGAAATACAGTCGTGTAGGATGGGTAAAACAAGTCCTTTCGGTCCAAGTTAACTGGTAGCTCCTTTCGGCCTATGCTACCAGTCCCTAAGTCTTACTAATACTAGCTCTCGCCCTGAAAAGTGATTCTAAAAGCCTAAATTACATTATCTCTCGATCTCAGCAATTTAGTCGTCTTAATTCGTTAATTAATGCCCTTCCCTATCTCTCGATCTATGGGTCGGTCAAAACTAAGCATCTAACAAGTCTCCTCTCGGTCTCATTGCTAAATATTGCACTTAACAAATCAAACAATGCTAATCAAACACGAAGTCAGTCGATCGACCAGCTACCCCAGTCGATCGACCAACCGGCTCAGTCGATCGACTAGTTAAGCCAGTCGATCGACCAAGCCCTAATGCGGGGTCACCTATTTTATTGCCATCTACGCCATAGATCCCCTACATCTTAGCAATGGTGATTTAGCTACTCATGATATTGACAATAACAGCAATAAACTTAACTAATAAAGCGATCGAATTCATACTTGAATTAATTAAATAAATAATTAACATAAACGATAAATTGGCTTTGGGATCCTATCTAGCAATTCTAAACTACGGAAGAATTAAAGTAATGAAATTTAACAAAGAAAACAGAAGAATACCGTACGAAGAACTGAAGAGTAAAGAACCAAAGCTTAATGCGAAAAGTAAATTTTATTGACGAAAGCTAAACTAAACTAATGAATGATCGATGTTTAAGCAGCAGGAAGGGTTACATTATATAGAAAATATCACGTAACTCCTTCTCCAAACCTAATTACAAATGGGCTTAGATCAAAATCCTTTAATTCTCGTTCTCTTAAATCTCTCGTCAGAGTCGTGATGTGGTCGATCGACCATAGAGACCATCGATCGACCACCAAGGGTGTCAGACAAGATGCATTCTCGACGAATTCTGCAGCGCGCACTAATCTTAAAACAGCTGCCATTTCTTCGTTACTTGGTCAAATCAGGCGTTCTACACGGCGTTGGAAAGCTAAGAGGATAAGATTTCACCTCCAATTGGAATCACTCGATTATCTGCTCTAGAACCCGAGATATAGTCATTTTAATAAACCTGCAATGTCGAGAAGCACTTCTTCGCTTGTTAAACTCGTACGCACCCATGCTTTTGCTATCTTTTAGGCCTTGAAACGCGCACCAAGCTCATTCCTCGAGTCAATACTTCATGTCAAATGCAATGTTAATTACTTAGGGACGGATTCGGCTCATTTCCGCTCAATTCTTCATATTTCTGCAATAATAGACAAAAACACGAAAGTAGAGGAAAATAGGGAAATAGTGGCATATATTGCACATTTGAGCTCTGAAATGCGTGTAGAATAAAGTGTGAAACATCATATTTTAGACACGCATCAAATCTCCCCAAACCAAACCTTGCTTGTCCCCAAGCAAGAACTAGACTCGATCCTAAAACCTAATGGAACGAGTTCAATCTCAGAGCGAAATGCAAACTGTCAAGCCTAAACCAATTTAATGCAATAACCAACAATCAATTAGCAATGTAAATCATGCAAACGAGTTATAAAGTCGTTAAAAACTGCTGAACCGTCAACTGTAGAGACTTATCAATCCGGACTCTCACGGGTCGCTCATATCACTCAATAAACACAGGTGAATATATGTAAAAGACAGAAAGAAGTAATATTTGTAAAGACTCTCACCTAACTACGACCTATAAGAACATGCCTGCAATCTAATATGAAAATGATCTCTACAACCGTACATATGCATTCCAACCAATCAAATGACCATGACACATGCCGAGGTAAATATGGATATGTGAGGTAATGGGTAAGAAGAGGCAAAACATTTATGAAAATGTGGGGGTATAGGCGGCCAAGCTAGTACCCAAATAAAACCATATGACAACATCCACTTTTGCTCAAGATTAAACAATAAATCCGGTGCAAATGATTAGCACTAATCTCACAATCTCCGATATAAGTCAACTCCCCAAAGAATATAAATGATAACATGGGAGTGAAAATCACCAAATCATAATAATTGAAACATGTGATTTTTTCTTTCTTTTTCTCGGGCTGCAGTCGATCGACCAAAGGAAGCAGTCGATCGACCACCCTCTTCAGTACAACACACTTTTTTTCTTTTCCGAATCATTTTTTTTTTCTTTTTTCATTTTTCTTTCTTTCATTTTTCAATTCTTTTTCCTCCTTCATTCTTTTTGTCCATCATCATCTCAAAAATGAGCATATAACCAAACCGCAATAAAACATTCCCAAAAATACAAGTACTAGCTCGGATAAGGTAGGCTAATTTTTAGACTGTAGTTTATGGGACAAAAGAGGCTAAATTTGGCTATGAGGGGTTCATGGGCAAAATAAGAAAAGGGAAACCTCTACCACATGTGTCAACAAACCACAAACCGAATGCAAACAGGTATTAAGCAGATTAAGTTCATATTTATGCATTTTGATGTAACATGTCTCATAAGGAGTAACTACTCACATTCCTAGATAAACTGGTCACAGATGACACCAGTTATAAGCTCTAAATCTCAGAATATAATGTAGTTTGCCAAAAATCTAAGTCAAGTCTCAAGTTCAGCGAATAAATTAACGAAAACTCGTAGATTATGCATATGTGATTCTACTAATAACATGTCAATTAGCAAGGCTTAGGCATAAACAGCTGAAAACGCAATGTCATCATGGAAATACTACCGTTCCGACTCGACCTATATGCTAAAATAAACGTGCACTTTTTTTGAATTTTTGAAATTTTTTAATTTTTCAATTTTCTATATATAAGAAATGAGATAAACAATGCATACAGAATAATTAAACGTGAAACAGAAATGCAATAAGACATATGAATGCGACGCAAAACCCTTCCCCAAACCAAATCACACAATGTCCCCATTGTGCAAAATCATGTAATGAAATAAAAATGGAAAACGGGAATTTGCATTAAATGAAATAAATAAATATGACATGAAGTGGAAATCGGGAACTCACAAGACTTTAAGCGCAGCAAAGGAAACCTCCCCAAACCAGCGTGAGCTAGGAGGTTTTAGTAGCCAGCAGTGCTACCAATAATTACCTGAAACGATAACAATACCACGCATAAAACCGAGAAAACAATTATAAAACGCAAAATTATGTGCAGAAATGAGACAACGGAAGAAATCAGAAATTAAGCGGAGAATAAAGTGAAGGGAATACTCCCTTAACTCTGCAAATCGACCAAACACACCAGGGGAATGATCGAAAACAGTACAAAGAATAGTAAAGGCGGTCGATCGACCATAGCAAACGATCGATCGACCAAGTTGTCACGAATGTAAGCTCCTCAGAATCGTGCGATCGATCGCTCGACCAAGTAGGCCAGTCGATCGACTAAAAATCCTGCTATAAGTTCTGATTTCTTCGAATTAGCTCAATAAATTGAGCTAATATGGTCTATAAACCTGCGAATGCACATAATAACGCGCCCAAAAATTGCGCAAACCTAAAAACACAGTCTAAAGTTTATAAAAATCCTAAGCAAACCAAACTAAGCGAAGTCTCGCGCACACGAAAAACGTAAAATAGTCTAAAAAGCAATAAATTGTCTTAAAAAGGTCTAAGAAACGAATCAACAAAATCATGGAAAATCTCCGACCAAGGCTTCGTCTACATGAAGTAGCTTCCGCAGTGCTCATCTCGAAACCGGACTCCACTCTACTCCGCCGGAATACTCAACGATCATCTCTAGCATCTTCCCAAGCATGGCCATCATCTTCTAGCTCCTCACACTCAAGATCCGACTCAAATTTTGACTGGCTCCTCCTTCTTGGGCTCCTCATCCGGCTCCTCGTCGCCTGCATAGCTCGGACATCCCAAACCGCCTCTCGAACAATGGGCTCCTTCACACCGAGCAAGAGCGGTTCTTCCTTCCCAAACCAGTTCTCCCGCAATCAAAAATGTAAAGAATTTTCCTCAAATTTGCTCCCAATCTGGGGCGGAGGTGTTATAACAGGAATAGGCACAGGTAATGAAGTAGGAGTGTCAGTAATGACAACATAAGACTTCCGAGTAGAAATCGCATTACAAGTCACAGGACACATGACATCTTTCTTCCTATAAGTCCGGGCAAAACTAATGGACCGCTTCCTACTTTAAAGGTCAATGTCCCCGAGCCAACATCAATAATCGCACCAAAGAAGTGTGCGAAGGGTCTACCCAAAATGATGGGAATATGAGCATCCTCGGGTATATCCAAGACAACGAAGTCAACAGGAAGAAAAACTTTCCTATTTGCACAGAATGTCTTCTAAGACTCCTATAAGCCGGACCGCGAACGATCGGCCATCCGCACTGCCGTCATGCTAGTAAATCGCAAACCTAGTCAATTTCAATTTTCTAGCAAGACTTAAAGGCATGACACTAATACTAGCCCCTAAATCACATAATGCCTTCTCAATTGAGAAGGTACCAATATTACAAGGGACAAAAAGCTACCCGGGTCGCCTAACTTGTGTGGAGCAAAGTGTGAGTCAAATAAGAGCTAGATTCTTGATTAAATTAACGACTCGACCCTATCAAGTTTCCGCTTTTTATTTAAAAGTTGCTTCATGAATTTCATGTAAGCGGGAACTTGATTTACCAACTCAAGAAAAGGTATTTGCACATTAAGACCATGAATGACATTTTTAAATTTTTCAAAGTATACCTCATCTTTCGTTGGTACCAAATTTCCTCTCGGATATGGGGCTTGCAAAAGTAACTTAGCCCTCTCCTCTAGGTCTCTCACACCGATCGGTGGACTTAGGTCAAGATCCACCACTTTCTCTTTGTTGAAGCTTGACCCTTCTTCTTCCGTCTTAAAATCCGAACCATTAATCGTCATCGGGTCATATTTCGAACCGGATCGACCCATCAAGACACGGGTCTCGCCTCAATATGTTCGGAGTTGTCGTACCCCGAAACAAGTGATCCCTCAAATTGTCTGGCATTGGAGGACGAAAAGACTCACCTACAGCAGCGTGGTCAGTCGATCGACCATGCATGTCAGTCGATCGACTGACTTCTACAGGAACAGTAGCTGCTGTTTGTCGCGGACTGGTCGATCGACTGGGTATGTCAGTCGATCGACCGTGATTACTGCTGATCGTCTTTCTCTCGCCCTTTTTCTTCTTCCCTTTTTCAGCAGCTTTCTCGAGTTCATCGAGAGCAGACCCGCTCCTCAGCGTCATTGCGTGTACGGTCTCAATACGCTGATTCAGAGAGTGAAACTGACTTGGTATCTCAGCTGCATTTTGATCCAATGTTGCAATATGAGATATCAGCTTCGCGATTAAGACCTGATTCGCCGCATTGCTTTTCTGTACCTCCACCATAAGCAACAGCACTAGACTCGTCAACTCGCAACTTCGTTTTCAACTCTTCTTTGTGACGGAGTGGATGGTGGTGGGGCTTCATTTGGAGGCTCATATGGTTGATGCGGTGAACTAGGAGCGTAATTATATGAATTGTCGAGCTGAAGTTGATGAAAAGCAAACATCTTCTCCTTAGGATGCCTGCATGCCTCAGATGTGTGTCCCATTCCGCCGCATCTCCCACAAAACGGCACCTGCTGCTCCTGAGAATGGAACATGGCTACACCCTTCTGAAGTACTGCAAATAAACAACACTAAGGAAGAAGGTAAGAACTGCCTCAAGGTACTCAGTCTTCCCTTGAGGCGAAAAACAGACTAAAATAAAGAACAACTAAAACTAGCGCTGCCTCCCCGGCAACGGCGCCAAAATTTGATACCCGTCGTTGTGAGTACCAAAAATAAGATTTATAATTTCCTATTAAGACTAACCTAGGCTAGTGGTAACAGGGTCGAACCACAGAGAGGCGGGGGAGTTTAGTTGCTTTTATTTCAGTCTATCGGTAACAGTTGTGGGGGATTTGGTTTGAGTTGATTCTAAAACTAATAACATAAACTAAATAAATAAATAAATAAAAGTAAATAAGGATGTAAACAATGATGAAAGGAATGCTAAGACGGTCGGTTCACTATAGCTGCGATGGCACATAATCCTAGGTAAGTCCGAAATACAGTCGTGTAGGATGGGTAAAACAAGTCCTTTCGATCCAAGTTAACTGGTAGCTCCTTTCGGCCTATGCTACCAGTCCCTAAGTCTCACTAATACTAGCTCTCGCCCTGAAAAGTGATTCTAAAAGCCTAAATTACATTATCTCTCGATCTCAGCAATTTAGTCGTCTTAATTCGTTAATTAATGCCCTTCCCTATCTCTCGATCTATGGGTCGGTCAAAACTAAGCATCTAACAAGTCTCCTCTCGGTCTCATTGCTAAATATTGCACTTAACGAATCAAACAATGCTAATCAAACACGAAGTCAGTCGATCGACCAGCTACCCCAGTCGATCGACCAACCGGCTCAGTCGATCGACTAGTTAAGCCAGTCGATCGACCAAGCCCTAATGCGGGGTCACCTATTTTATTGCCATCTACGCCATAGATCCCCTACATCTTAGCAATGGTGATTTAGCTACTCATGATATTGACAATAACAGCAATAAACTTAACTAATAAAGCGATCGAATTCATACTTGAATTAATTAAATAAATAATTAACATAAACGATAAATTGGCTTTGGGATCCTATCTAGCAATTCTAAACTACGGAAGAATTAAAGTAATGAAATTTAACAAAGAAAACAGAAGAATACCGTACGAAGAACTGAAGAGGAAAGAACCAAAGCTTAATGCGAAAAGTAAATTTTATTGACGAAAGCTAAACTAAACTAATGAATGATCGATGTTTAAGCAGCAGGAAGGGTTACATTATATAGAAAATATCACGTAACTCCTTCTCCAAACCTAATTACAAATGGGCTTAGATCAAAATCCTTTAATTCTCGTTCTCTTAAATCTCTCGTCAGAGTCGTGATGTGGTCGATCGACCATAGAGACCAGTCGATCGACCAAGGGTGCTGTACAGTATGCATTCTGACGAATTCTGCAGCGCGCACTAATCTTAAAACAGCTGCCATTTCTTCGTTACTTGGTCAAATCAGGCGTTCTACACGGCGTTGGAAAGCTAAGAGGATAAGATTTCACCTCCAATTGGAATCACTCGATTATATGCTCTAGAACTCGAGATATAGTCATTTTAAGAAACCTGCAATGTCGAGAAGCACTTCTTCGCTTGTTAAACTCGTACGCACCCATGCTTTTGCTATCTTTTAGGCCTTGAAACGCGCACCAAGCTCATTCCTCGAGTCAATAATTCATGTCAAATGCAATGTTAATTACTTAGGGACGGATTCGGCTCATTTCCGCTCAATTCTTCATATTTCTGCAATAATAGACAAAAACACGAAAGTAGAGGAAAATAGGGAAATAGTGGCATATATTGCACATTTGAGCTCTGAAATGCGTGTAGAATAAAGTGTGAAACATCATATTTTAGACACGCATCAGTCTTCCTTTTCTTCTTTTTCGGGGCAGTTGTCCCATAATATTTCGTTACTCCAACCTGTAACGGGACGCCCCTCAATCGACCTGGATGTTCGGGTCGGCCGATCGCTCTAGCAAGAACGTCTTCACGACCATTGGGAGTGAATTTCCTTTCTTCTACCTCCTTCAATACCTTGTCCTATAATATATTAAATAAACTTCAAATTATATTTTTGACTAAAATAATAAAGTTAGTAATGAACTCGTCTTAATAAAATAATGCTTACTATGTTGGCCAACACTTCCTCATCATATTTGTCACGCGGCCGGGATCCTTTAGGCGTGTGCTCTTCTTTATAAGTTACATGTCGATCCAAGTCGGTCACTCCCTTTGCCACCTACACATTAACATGGTAACAGTTATACATGTAAATGTGTATTAAGTCCAAGTGTGATTAAAAAAATCAAATCTCACAGGCGAATGCATGCTACTTACGAGGTTTTCCTCTATCAATCTGTAACCGCCTCGAGAACCATACCATTTCCCCTTCTTGCATGAAATGTTAGCACAATTTCTTCTGCTAACGGCCTTCAAATTATATAAAAGCGCAAGTAGATGAGATAATAAAAAGATTATATAAAGAACGCATTAATTAAAAAAAATGATAGGTAAATCGTTAAAAGGCGATGATATTTAACCTGAAACTTCTCACTAGTTCTCATCGCTTGGAAAAGATCCCATTGTTCCTGACTGATGGTGGGACACTTATTGTCTGCCGGTGGGCTCTTACGCATCTCCCCCGTTGCCTTGTCCACATACAACCAATCCCTAGCAACGTCACACTTCCACTGCCTTAGGGCACCCCATGCCTTCTGCATTAAATACTTATCATGACATTCATCGACAATATCAAAGGCTTCCTTTATACGAGCCAAGTATAACTCCGCCAATTTTGGATTCAAATTTCTAACATCATCTAAATGGATAGGCACAAACTGTCTTGTGCAACATCCAATCCAACTGGATAAAAAACCCGCATTTGGACCAGTAGGGAAACCCTTCGAGTTCCATGTTATTTTAAGCGGCTCTTTAGCGGCTATAGCTGCAAGGGCTTGCGGGCACTTCGTAGCACCCCTCTCACCAGGCTTATTATTCTTTTGACTTCTTTTCCGTTTTTCACCTATGATAATCCTAAAACCCAAATATGAATGAAATAGTAAATGAACAACTTAACAACGTCATGCAGATTATTATCTAAAACCCTAAAGAGTAATCAAAATTTAAAACAACAGTTTGAGCTTCTAAAATCCTAAACCCTAATAAGAGGAGTGAAGTAGATGATGCGGGATGATAAAGATAACAAAGAAGACGAAAAACAAACAGATGCATGAAAAAGAAAAAAGATGATCGTCTTAAAACCCTAATGACGAAACACAAAATTAAAGTGAACATACCTGATGATGATGATGATAAAGAGAACGAGCAGGATGATAAGGGAAGGCAACGAAATCTGGGCGTCGGAAACTGGGCGACGGCCGGCAACGAGAATGTAGAAAGCGGGGGAGAGAGAATAATAAACTCAGGATACCAACGGTTGAACGAGTGTTGTGTGTGTTTGTGTGGTATGCTGTATGTGTTTGTAAATTAGTTTTTTATTAAGACAAACTATTGACAACGGGTCCTCAAAACAAAACCGTTGTTATATGTTAATAACAACGGGTCAATAAAAGTCAACCGTTGTCATAACTTTATTACAACGGTTAAAATATACCCGTTGTAATATATTTTCACCAAATTTGCACCAAAATGAAATATGTCTAAAAAATCAATGACAACGGGTAGGGGTACTACACCCGTTGTTGAAAGTAATAACAACGGGTAATGTAACTATAACCATTGTTATTGTTGAACCTTTTTTTTTTTAAAATTACTGTAATTCCATTACAGTCCAAACCTGTAACAATACATACTGTAACAGCAGAAGCACTATATACTGCAACATTATTCAAAGAATTTAAATAACAAAGATCACATCTAATAATAAGATCAAGAAAATAAGACAACACCAGCATGCATGCATACTGCATATCTACAGGATTTACCATGCCATGCAAATTTGGGAATCTTTATTTAACAATGACCATTGGTTCTATTGGCTTTTTAAAGCTACCAAAAGCTAAAGACATACAACACATCTCAAACTTGCTATAAATTCAGAAAAGAGGCATCCCATTAGCTCCCCACAACTCACAAATAAATTAAACCATCAAATTACTGGTCTGAAAATGACTCAAAATATTGGTCGTCCATATCACTGTGTCCTAATGAATGCCCCAGGCCACATAGATATAGACAATGGAAAATTTGCTGCCAAGAGCTTTAATCCTTTGAGGAATAAGCTTATTGAGCTGGGATACTCGGTTAGCAAAGTTAAGCCACAATGGGGGCCATGGGGATTCAAAGGGAGTCTACTCATTCAGTTTGGAACATCACCTGCACATGCAGAATCAGCATTTAAGCTTGACATGATGTTTCAACTCATAGGCCATGGCACGAACGACTGGAATGCTCCGAATAGATCAACACTCGAACCATATCTTTAGGTAGCCACATACTCGGATGCTGAGCTTCTGAAGAATACCATGGACTATATCCAAGTGCCGTATGCGACCATCATTGATGGGCAGAAGTCGGCCATGTAAGAAAGCGTCGATGCCTACAACCAGGTTGTGGCTGTTTTCCAAGCAATGTACCCCTAAAACCCCTACAAAATGTGTCTGTGTCTGTGGCTGAAACTTCCAAGCAACGTCGTGTGTTATTTGTTGAGTGTCAAAATGTGTGTGTCTGTATCCGCCTATCATAAGCAGTGTCGTAGGCCTGTATGAAAAGGCAACTTAAATAAAGATAATGTGTAACCCTATGGTCTTGTAAGATTTCCAGTACGTTTGTATTAAATATGCAGTTCCTTCTACTAATCTGTTCAGTGGAGATAGGTATTTAAAAAAAAAAACTAAAAGGAAGATATATATATATATATATATATATATATATATATATATATATATATATATATATATATATATATATATTTAAAAAATAAAAAATAAAAATAAAAGCTACTATTTCATTATAAGATACAGTGGGTAGATCATATGAGAATGGAGGAAGTAATAACTTACATTATGGACCATCTCAGGATCGGGGACGTTTCTTGGATGTCATAGTTTCTTCGTTAACCCAAATACCTTCAGCATGGTCATCATGCATATAGATGCTTTCAGTGTCCTCATGATCAGTGTCAACATCGTCGAAATAAGATACAGTGGTAGAGTGATCCATTCCCTCAAAAACGACATCCTGATCATCATCACCATTATCGGATGGACTACTCCTTCTAATCCTTATAGACAGTACAACAGACCACTTCTTATCCATAGGATCGGTGACATAGAACACTTGTTTAGCTTGGGATGCCATTATGAAAGGATCATCCTTACTATTGCCAACCTTACCCAGATTGACCAACGTAAATCCCATCTTATCCTTTCAGACACAATGGATGTTGTTATCAACCCAGTTACATCGAGACAAAGGCATTGCGAAATCAATGTAATCTAGTACTAATATTTCTTGAATAACACCATAATAAAGGCATTTTCCCCAAATAGGCTTTTGATCTTTTGAAGTAGCAAAGTGCATTGCCTCAAATTCAGAACTCACACCACTATTTTGCATTGTGCTCAACTCATCTTGCTCGCGGGTGTAAAAAGTATATCCATTAATGGCAAAACTGCTGTAAAAGGTGACCCTGGCATTTGGACCTAAACCAAGACGTAGTAACCTAGGAGAGATGTCATCACCAGTTTGATTCATACACTCTAAGACAATATTCCTAAACCACTCTGCAAACGTCTTCGTATGCTCGTTTGCAATCCACTTCTCGGTCTTGTTTGGGTGATCATATTTGAGCTCATCTTTGTATTGTTGAATATAAGGTTGCACCTCATCTTCGTTGTTTAGCACATACGTATGTGCTAAATGCAACATTTCACGTGTCACAATTTTTCAACCCGGCCCCTAATACCTTTTCCGGTCATCCAGTCACTATGACGATTCTTAGGAACGCCAATCAACTCCTCAGGGGAGAGATGAGCGTAACAATATGAAAGAGCTTCAGCTAAAATAGCGCGTTCAAAGAATACAACCTTCCTGGACGATACCGATTAGATGTATAGTCCTTGTAGACTTTCATCAATCTTTCGAAAGGATACTGGTATCTCAAGTACACGGGCCCAAGGTACAAAATCTCCCTAACCAAGTGAATGGTCAGATAAATCATGATAGTGAAGAAAGAGGGTGGAAAATACATTTCCAACTGACAAAGAGAGGTTACAACGAGGTCCTGCAATGAATCCGCGTCATCGGGATCGATGACTTTCTCGCATATGGACTGGAAGAAGAGACAGAATCTAGTTATAACATATCTTACCTTTTCAGGTAAAATGGAACGAATAGCCACAGGTAGTAATTGTTGCATCAAAGTGTGACAATCATGGGACTTTAACCCGGTGAGTTTTAGGTCTTGCATCGACACTAGGCTTTTGATGTTCGACGAATAACTATGTGGCACTTTAATTCCATTCAAGCATGCACATAACTCTTTTTTCTCATTCCATGAAAGGGTATAAGCTGTTGGCGGTAAAAATGTACGATTACCTCTCTTCTGTGGTACCAACTCTAGCCTAATACCCATCATTTTCATATCTTCCCTAGCTGCGGCGTTATCCTTTATTTTACCAGGAACATTTAGAAGGGTATTGATAATATTATCACAGACATTTTTCTCAATGTGCATGAAATCGAGGCAATGCCTGACCTCCAGGTCAGGCCAATATGGAAGTTTATCAAAAAATATGGATCTTTCTTATACCGACGAGTAGACAATTTAGAGCCGCTCTTCTTCCCATAATCTATCTCAATATGCTTTACTTTCTGATAAACTTCATGCCCACTCAAAATTCTAGGAGGTTGACAAAGTTCTTGTCTTCCATTGAATGCTTTTTGCATCTTGCGATAACAATGGTCATGATACAAGAACCTCTTATTTCCCATATACACATACTTACGAGAAGACTTCAAGTATTCAGACTCGATATCCTCCCCACATAATGGACAAGCCTCTTTCCTATGAACTGTGTGCCGAGAAAGGTTGCCATAAGCCGGATAGTCAAATATTGTACACAATAACATCGCTCTCAAATTGACAGTTTCGTTCTTATATGCATCAAATACTTCTATCCCACTATCCCACAACATTCGCAAATCATCTAGAAGAGGTTCCAAATAGACATCTATATCATTTCCAGGTTGTTTAGGGCCGGAAATTAACAACGACAACATCAAATACTTTCTTTTCATGCACACATATGGAGGTAAGTTATAAATAGCCAACACTACTGGCCAAGTACTATGTTGGCTACTCATGTTTCCGTGTGGGTTCATTCCATCAGTGGACAGCGCTAGACGTAAGTTTCTAGGTTCATTGCCGAACTCGGGATACTTATCGTCGAATGATTTCCATTGCATACCATCTGCCAGGTGTCTTAGCTTTCCATCATTTATTCTTCCTGTTTCATGCCAAGTTAACATTTTTGAATCATCGGGATTCGTTTAAATCCTTATGACTCTTGGTATCAATGGAAAATA
Organism: Silene latifolia; assembly: GCF_048544455.1. Lineage (NCBI taxonomy): Eukaryota > Viridiplantae > Streptophyta > Magnoliopsida > Caryophyllales > Caryophyllaceae > Silene > Silene latifolia. The sequence goes on from NC_133536.1 coordinate 51,359,237, forward strand.
CCACAACACCTTAGCCGGGATCCCCTCCTTATCCTTATAACGCCACTCCAAACATTTAGGGCAATTGGTTAAGTTTTGATATAATTTCCGATACAATATGCAATCACTTGGACATGCATGTATTTTCTCATATTTCATACCCACTCCTCTTATTAGTTTTTTCGCCTCATATGTCTTAACAGGTAGAACATTACCATCTGGAAGCAACTCCTTTATCAAGGCTAAAAAACTAGTGAAACACGTGTCACTCACCCCATTTGCCCCCTTGATATTATACAACTTCACCACAGCCGACATTTTTGTGAACTTACAACCAGGATACAGAGGTGCTTCAGACTCACACAACTTCTCATATATGTTGTTAAGGTCATCCCAATTAATAGTGTCATCACCTACATCTTCAAAAGCATTCGACTCATCATCATTCTCTTCATTATCTATAGACCCATCATTCAACTTCTTTGCTTCCAACTCTTCCAACTCAGAAAACTCGGCAAACTCAGGATCATCAGTTAGCCTTTCGTGTACCTCAACATCATCTTCTTCAGAGCTATTCTCGTCCTCTAATGGTTCCCCATGAAAAATCCAACGTGTATAGGATCGACTAAATCTCCACTTTTCTAGGTGTATTTTAACGTCCGGAAAAGCCATATAGCTAATATTACCACATCTTTCACAAGGACATGCAATACGAGAAGAACCTTTCAAATTGTTCGAAACGATTTCATAAAATTCAGCTAAACCATCCTCATAGTTGCGGTCACTCATATTTGCATCAATCATCCAAGTTCGAGTCATTTTTCTACATTCGTAATATATAGGCAACTAATTCAGAAAATCCAATAATAGGTAAACAAATAAACGGAATTCAGGAAAGCAATTAAGCTAAATTATCAACAAATTACTCGTAATAACCCAAAAAATCCTATATTTATAAGCGTTGCTAAGAAACATATATACCTGATTGATAAACACGATGAGGAAGAGAAGACGGTGACAACAGTGACGGAGATGAAGACAAAGAGACGATCAAGGAAGAATGGAGGATGATATTTGTGTATAGTAGCAGTATTAGCTTGTGTTTGTGTTTAGTAGCGTATAGCAGAATAAAGCAATATGTTGTTCTTAGGATTTGCATTACATTAATAACAACGGTTATTTAGTCTACTACCGTTGTTACAACCTAATAACAACGGGTTCTAAACAAACCGTTGTAATTACTTTTCACTAATTTTGCGCCAAATTATTAACAACGGTTAAAATATATTACAGATTCAATCGTTGTTATTAGTTTTTATATTAACAACGGTTTTGAAAGTATGACCCGTTGTTAAAACCAATAACAACGGTTAACAACATAGAACCGTTGTAATTAATGTTGGGAAATGTGTCCTCAACAATAGTGCGATCATATGATTTAAATATCATTATTAAATCTCATTTGAAAGAATACAATTGGGAAGTATTTTTACTGTCAACTGGTCAACATATATCGGTAATGATTGGTGACTAGAGTTTGACATTACTTGTCGTGTGACGGTGGTGATCGATTGACCCCTAGGTCATACCTATAGGGCAACACTCTTAATTGATCATTTAATTAATCGTATAATGTTACGAGTTAATTAAATTACTTGAAAAATTGACGGACGATTTTGGAAGTAAAATTTACGTATCAAATTGAAATGTGATTAAATGAGATACTGATGCGAGTAATCGAATTGTATCATTACTCGGATGAAATTATTGTTTAAAGAAACGATTGGATTTGAATGAATTATTATTATAAATGCGATTTATAAAGGGTAAAATATTTTGGTACAAGTAATTATGAATTACTAAGTCGATTTTGTATATGACGTATTTTAATTAATACGTTGATTTTTAATATGATAAAAATACATAAACAATTTATGTTACATATGACATGTGACATATTGACATTTGACAAAAATAATATGGAATCCATATTACAACATGGACCGAAATATTGGGCATAATTAACATATTGTGTTAATTTAGATTAGTGGAATTCATCATTATTTCTCTAATTTAGGCATGCACACCTAGTGTCTTTTGTGTAAGAGCACAAAGACCATGCATTGGTCATCTCCCTTCACCCTACCCGGTTCTACATAGAAAAGAACAAGGGTTCTTTTACTTATTAATTTATCATTCACTATATGGAGTAGTGTGTGAAAAAAATTATTATTCATTCTTATCATAAAATTATTTTTAGTGAGACAAAATAATTCCTCTTCTCTCAACCGGTTTTGAGAGCCTAATACCAAACATTTTTGGTTCAATTTTTCACAAGATTAATATTATACTAGATCAAATAATATTAATTAGATTAAGGGTTAGCTTTGGGTATTATTCCTAAGGAGAGATCCTACACTTGGATCTTGTTCTTCCATTAAAGGAAAGCTCAAGAACAAAAGAAAAGGAGATTTCTTTTGTGCCCATTTGAACCGAAATTTCAATGTAAGGATATGATTTCTTCTCTATTTTATTATATTGTTTGCATGCATAAAATCCACATTTAATTTTATGACAAATTAATTTCGACATATATGAGTATGTTAGTATGTATATGAATCTACATTTCCTTCAATCGGTATCAAGAGCCACGGTTGTTTGCATGCAAATCGGTTAAAAGTTTTTCCGAGTTATAAGAATAACAAATAAAACTTGTAAAATTTGTGTTATTATGAGATATCACGAAATTAATCCATGCATGTTAATATTTCTGGTCCTAAAATATTTTAGGATATTTTGGTTAATTTTACGAATTTTTATTGTTCATATTTTACAATAATGGCATTTAAATATGATTTTATGAGTAAAAATGTCATTTTTGGTCTAAAATTAGCTATACTTCGAATTTTCACTTGGTTTTTGGATATGTTGTCACATATATTATTTTGAGATAACCTGTAAATTTTCATAATTTTTGGACTTGTTATGCTCAAAAATTGAATTTTTCTTTATTAAATTCGGATTTAGGTAAAAAATAGGTTAATATGAGTTAAATTTCGAATCTGGTCATAGAAAATTTATATGTTGTCACATGCAATTTTACAAGATGTGTGTAAAATAATTGGCTATAAAGAAGTCTTTTTGCATGATTTATGGATTTTTGAAGAAAAATAGCATAAATAGTGACATTATTAGTGGAAAATTAATAAAACATAATCTATGACTTAGGAAAAACGTCTAATGTTGCATTTTATTATATTTTTCAGATCTAAAATTGAAAAGTTAATGAAAATAATTTTTCCATGTTTTTATGGTTATTTTAGTTAAAATCGATAAACCGCAACATTGTTTTTCCGGGAAAATTTCGAAATTTTTTAACCTAAGATTTTGAACATTATGAGTGTCATGGTATTTTTTCTAGAATGTTCATGAATTTAAATTTCAAATTTCAAATTTATTTGAAATTTTGTGATTTATTTGAAGTTTAATAGCTTATTTTTGTAATTTTGGACCATTTATGAACAATTTTATAAAATATGGGTTAATTATGGTCAAATAATTAGTGAAGACTAAATTTTGAGTCCTAAGAGGTTAGGGTAATTAACTTATGCATAAATATGAGTTTATGTATTTTTGTGATTATAAAATGTTGAAATCACGCAAATCCGTAAAAACCGAGGAATATACGATATTGGCTAATTAAAGGCGATTTAGCATAAAATTGAGCATGTTCATACATATTATAATGCTGCATTTTCTTTATGATTGTCATAATTTTTATTTATGTAATTTTTGAATTATGTAATTTTACTTAGTATGGCCTTAGATTTTAATTGGTATTTCCCGAAATGTATGGGAATACCGATTCGGTTGTAATTTTTATTGTGATCTCGTATCACCGTTTTGTAATTTAATAGATTTATTTTATTTTAGTTACAAATGTATAATAGGAAATTATGTAATTTATTATGTAATTTTATTCATTCCGGAGTTCCCAAAGACGGATTTCTTCAAGAATGGCGATACATAAAGACGGTGTTACCTCGAGATGCGTGTTACAACCGAAGTTCAAGGGACCAATGGAGTTGGTTTCCGAATATGTAATAGTTAAATAGTTTTTCTATTTTAGGAAAGGCCATACTAGGATTTATTTATCTTTATGCTTGCATTTTATTTTATGTCACATGCATCGCTAAATCGCCATAACTAAACATGCATCCTTATTTCATCGAGTTTTTCGACCGTGTCAATTAAAATTATCGTAGTTCACCGCTTTAGTTCACTTAAAACGTGATAGATAATAAATTGACATGACCTCTCGCTAAAACAATTAATTGAAACATAGCCTTACCAAATAGTAGAAACCATGAAAACCTATTTCGCGAGGGAGTGCGCTCGGCCCCACCGGGGTACAAACCTTGTTACGTAGGGGAAGTGGGTGATGAATGTCAATCCACCGAATTCATGTTGATAAGGGATGTATCGGCCACACCGTGCCCAAGTTAATGTGGGTTTGGATCATGGACACATTTATTCGAAATTTGGATTGAACTCAACAAAAGTATTTGATAAGGGATGTATCGGCCCCACCGTGCCCTTGTCGATGTGTTTTGGGCTATAGATAATTGTTAATGTAATGTTATCGACCAAGAGTTCTAAAAGTAGAATCGATTAAACGTTAATCCACCGAGTTATATTGATAAAGGATGTATCGGCCCCACCGTGCCTAAGTCGATATGAATTTGGGTCTTGGAATCATTTATTATAGTTGGGTAGAGGTCACTATATAAATGTTCATATCTTGTTAAATTTGCAAGTATGATTTAAAAAGACAAATGTTAATATTTCCTTTTCCTCCATATTTGTAGTTCTTTACAATGAATCCATCAAATGCTACCGCACCGATAACTATTGAGTCATATCACAATGTTCTTGACGACGTTTGCTCCAACAACAATTTCGATACAACTAGAGAACTTCATTTTGGGATAGGTTCGGATGGAAACCTTAACTTCATCACTTCTTCTAAACCACCCACTACTACTAGACCTCGTGTGAGTCCGTCTCAAAAAGACTACCTCATACGATCTATAGGGTCTTTGTCTCTGGAAGATAAAGATGCCAAAGCTAGTGGGAGCTCTAGCAATCAAGTTCTTGCGTCAAAGGGCAAGAGGTTCAAGAAGAAAGGAAAGAAAATCAAAAACTTCAAGCAAGTTAATGATGAGTGCCATTTTTGCTATGGCATGGGACATTGGCTTAGGAATTGTCCCGTGTATTTGCGAAATATAAGGGAAGGACTCATTACTCCAAAAGGTACAATTCCTAAAGAAATTTATGTTATTGATATAAATTATACTTCCACTACAACATGGGTACTAGATACCGGTTGTGGTTCTCACCTATGTAATCATTTACAGGGTTTAAGAGATGTGGAGAGGCTTAGCAAGGGAGATGTGGATCTACGCCTTGGAAATGGAGCTCGGGTAGCGGCTGAATCCAAGGGAACCTATGTTTTAGCTTTGCCAAATGGATTTGAGTTGTATTTGCATAATTGTTTTTATGTACCTACGCTCTCTAAAAACATTATTTCAATCGCCATGCTAGACATGGACGGTTTTTGTTTTGTCATTAAGAACAATCGTTGTACTATTTCTAGGAATGATTTGGTTATTGGCCAAGCTTCTTCCATTAATGGCATATACATTTTAGAGACCTCAAATCCAACGAATGATATTTATAACATTCAATCAAAGAAACTCAAATCAAGTGACCCAAGTGAAGCGTTCATTTGGCATTGTCGATTAGGTCACATAAACGAGAATCGCATCAAAAGATTAATTTCAACTAATGTGATTACACCATTTGATTATCAATCATTTGGTACATGCGAATATTGCCTACTTGGCAAAATGACTCGTAATCCTTTTAGTGGTAAAGGGACACGAGCTAGTGAACTATTGGGACTCATACACACCGATGTATGCGGACCAATGAGTATCACCGCTCGTGGTAATTATGACTACTTTATAACCTTCACCGATGACTTGAGTAGATATGGGTATATCTATTTAATAAAACACAAGAGTGAAGCGTTTGAGAAATTCAAGGAATTTCAAAACGAAGTAGAGAACCAATTGAACAAAAGGATTAAGGCACTACGATCCGATCGTGGTGGTGAATACCTTAGCCTTGAATTTGATTCACACTTGAAAGGTTGTGGAATTATATCACAACTTACTCCACCCGGAACGCCACAACTCAATGGTGTTGCCGAAAGGAGGAATCGAACCCTACTTGATATGGTTCGCTCCATGATGAGTCAAACCGAGTTACCGAACTCGTTTTGGGGATTTGCGATTCAAACCGCAATTCGATCTTTGAATAATAGTCCCACTAAGTCCACCGAAAAGACTCCATATGAGATGTGGACGGGAAAAGTTCCCAATATATCCTATATGAAGATTTGGGGATGTGATACTTACGTCAAAACTAAGAACGACAACAAGCTTGCCCCAAGATCCGAAAAATGCATCTTTGTAGGTTACCCCTCGACCTCTCGAGGATATTACTTCTACAAACCTCAAGATCATAAAGTGTTTGTGTCTTGCGAGGCTGTCTTCTTAGAAAGAGAATTTATTTCTAAGAGACAGAGTGGGAGAAATTTTGAACTTAATGAAGTTCAAGAGCCACAAACCGAGATAGAGACGCAAGAAGATGTTCCTTCGTCGTCTAACGCGGTTGTACCTCCTCCACTAAGAAGGACGGGCCGAGTAATTCGCCATCCCGATCGATATGTGGGACTTATCGAGGAAGATGGAACACTCGACGTATTGCTCATGGAAAGTGATGAGCCCGCCACCTACAAGGCCGCAATCTCTAGTCCAAATTCCTCCTTATGGCTTGAAGCCATGAAGTCCGAAATGGATTCTATGCATGAAAACCAAGTTTGGGACTTGGTAGATTTGCCTAAAGGGGCAAGACCCCTCCAATGCAAATGGATATTCAAGGTCAAAAATGGCATAGAAGGACATGACGATGTCTATAAAGCTATGCTAGTGGCAAAAGGATTTACCCAAGTCCAAGGTCTCCATTATGATGAGACCTTCGCCCATGTAGCCATGCTAAGATCCATACGGATTTTGTTAGCGATCGCCGCATTTCATGATTATGAAATATGGCAAATGGATGTCAAAACCGCTTTTCTAAATGGGCATTTAGAAGAGGAGGTGTACATGATACAACCCGAAGGTTTTGTTGATTCTAAAAATCCTAACAAAGTGTGCAAGCTTAAGAGATCCATTTATGGTCTTAAGCAAGCATCTAGAAGTTGGAATCATCGATTTGATCATGTGATAAAGGAAAATGGTTTCACTCGAAGTGTTGAGGAACCATGTTTATACATGAAATTCAGTGGGAGCAATGTTGTGTTCCTAATCTTGTATGTCGACGACATACTACTCATTGGAAATGATATTCCAATGTTGTCTTCTGTTAAGAAGTGGTTAGGTAACCACTTCCAAATGAAGGATTTAGGAGAGGCACAACGCATATTAGGTATCCGGATCTATAGAGATAGATCCAAGAGGATATTGGCACTAAGTCAAGAGTCTTATGTCGATAAGATTCTTCGACGGTTCAGCATGGACAAATCCAAAAGGGGCTTGGTACCTATGGTAACCGGGACGATATTGAGCAAGACTCAATGTCCCTCCGAACCCCATGATGTTGAACGCATGAAGTTGATCCCTTACGCTTCCGCTGTTGGATCAATCATGTATGCCATGATATGCACACGTCCTGATGTCTCGTATGCCTTGAGCATGACGAGTAGATATCAAGGAAATCCAGGTGAGAGTCACTGGATTGCAGTCAAGAACATCCTTAAGTACTTGAGAAGAACTAAGGATTCTATCCTTGTGTTTGGAGGAGACACTGAGTTGCGTGTTAAGGGATACACGGACTCAAGTTTTCAAACAGATAGAGATGACTTGAAATCACAAGTCGGTTTCGTGTTCATGCTCAATGGTGGTGCCGTAAGGCTGGAGAAGCTTCAAGGAAGTCAGAATCATGGGATTCGACAACGGAGGCTGAGTACATAGCAAAGATCGAAGCGCCAAGGAAGCTATGTGGATCAAGCAATTCACGGAAGGTCTAAAAGTAGTACCTACCGCCAATGATCCCATCACTCTCTATTGTGATAATAGTGGGACGATCTTCCAAGCTAAGGAGCCGAAGTCTAGTAATAGATCTAGACATGTACTTAGAAAATATCATGTAATAAGAGATTTCATTGAAAAAAAGGAAATTGCGATTTGTAAGGTTGGGACGGATGACAACATAGCCGATCCGCTCACCAAGCCTTTATCGCAGGCTAAACATGATGGACATGTTACGTCCATAGGACTTAAACGTGTACCAAGTTTTTGTTAGATTTTGAAATGAAATAAAAGTGTTGTTTTTGTTCATGTTCATAATCACATTTGTCTTTTATCTTTAATTTATACATTGTTACATCCAAACGGGTTGTAGAGACAATTGAACCCCGTTAAAGTGAACACGTATTAACATAGTATTTGCCCATAGTCACTTGTATGAGGTGACGTCTCGAAGTGACTAGAATGTGAGGCGATTGATGGCAAGTTCAAGTGCCATAGAGTCATGTAAGATGACTAGTCGATCACATAGGCAGACTGTTAGGAACATTTTGTCGGGCCTTATGACCGCTTATAGAGTTCTGGCAAATTTATATAGCCTGGTCGTGGCGAGAGCTACTATAGTATTCAAATGAGTCGATTCTTTTGACTAAAGACTATTCGCCTAAGATGGCACAAATTTCTTGATTAACTTTGATTTGTGTTACTACGACCTTCGTAAATGGGGTCAAATGGGCATATTTTGGGTTATGATGGTTGTGGCTAGTCGAAGGGAATGAGTGCGATAGGAATTGTCCACCCCTAGTCAGGGTTATAACAATATCTCAGGGCCACTCGAGGAGTAATGAATCGAAATGCGTGGCCACGCTCGGAAAGTATCTATGATAGATAAGTCCGGTCAATCGGTTATTCTCCAGATCGAGGAAACCACTCTCGATATGATCACTTGCAAGTACGACCTGAAAGACACCTTGCATTGAGTGGGAGATAGTAATAGGACAAGAGAATTGGTGACGCACACTTGTCGAGGACAAGTGGGAGATTGTTGGGAAATGTGTCCTCAACAATAGTGCGATCATATGATTTAAATATCATTATTAAATCTCATTTTAAAGAATACAATTGGGAAGTATTTTTTACTTGTCAACTCGGTCAACATATATCGGTAATGATTGGTGACTAGAGTTTGACATTACTTGTCGTGTGACGGTGGTGATCGATTGACCCCTAGGTCATACCTATAGGGCAACACTCTTAATTGATCATTTAATTAATCGTATAATGTTACGAGTTAATTAAATTACGTGAAAAATTGACGGACGATTTTGGAAGTAAAATTTACGTATCAAATTGAAATGTGATTAAATGAGATACGGTCTGAGTAATCGAATTGTATCATTACTCGGATGAAATTATTGTTTAAAGAAACGATTGGATTTGAATGAATTATTATTATAAATGCGATTTATAAAGGGTAAAATATTTTGGTACAAGTAATTATGAATTACTAAGTCGATTTTGTATATGACGTATTTTAATTAATACGTTGATTTTTAATATGATAAAAATACATAAACAATTTATGTTACATATGACATGTGACATATTGACATTTGACAAAAATAATATGGAATCCATATTACAACATGGACCGAAATATTGGGCATAATTAACATATTGTGTTAATTTAGATTAGTGGAATTCATCATTATTTCTCTAATTTAGGCATGCACACCTAGTGTCTTTTGTGTAAGAGCACAAAGACCATGCATTGGCGATCTCCCTTCACCCTACCCGGTTCTACATAGAAAAGAACAAGGGTTCTTTTACTTATTAATTTATCATTCACTATATGGAGTAGTGTGTGAAAAAAATTATTATTCATTCTTATCATAAAATTATTTTTAGTGAGACAAAATAATTCCTCTTCCTCTCCTCTTCTCTCAACCGGTTTTGAGAGCCTAATACCAAACATTTTTGGTTCAATTTTTCACAAGATTAATATTATACTAGATCAAATAATATTAATTAGATTAAGGGTTAGCTTTGGGTATTATTCCTAAGGAGAGATCCTACACTTGGATCTTGTTCTTCCATTAAAGGAAAGCTCAAGAACAAAAGAAAAGGAGATTTCTTTTGTGCCCATTTGAACCGAAATTTCAATGTAAGGATATGATTTCTTCTCTATTTTATTATATTGTTTGCATGCATAAAATCCACATTTAATTTTATGACAAATTAATTTCGACATATATGAGTATGTTAGTATGTATATGAATCTACATTTCCTTCAATTAAGTTTGGTAAAATTTGCGCCATCCATTCTACAACGTCTTATGATGATTTTCGTTAATAAGCGTTGTTAAAGAGCCGTTGTAGTTACCTGTATTTGTAGTAGTGAGTTAACATATGATTATATTCATATTTCAGTTTTATTTTGATTATCCGATATCTTATAATGAATACTGACATATTTAAATATGCAAGTTATCAAGATAAAGTATTATATTATCAAAATAAACAACTTTTTTACATATTTATTAACTTACTTAGTTGGGCTTTGTGCCATTAGGCTAGTCTTTTGCTAAAAAATGGTCCTATAGAACAATTTGTGATAATTTAAATTTTAAAGGATTATTTGATGGGAATAATCCATACTATGGCCCATATTCTCATAATAATCCAAACTACATTTTAACCTGGAATAAACCGAACTTGTGATATCTTTCTCTCAAAATAAACTTACCCAATTTTTGACCTATTGTTGACCTATTGTTTCAGGTTAACATCTTATGTGGCGATGACTGAGTACGACGTGGCGCTTACATGTCATTGTTATAAAATAATAATAATAATAATAATAATAATAATAATAATAATAATAATAAATAAATAAATAACACCCTAACCTTCAATGATAATCTACCCAGACCACCCAACAATCACGACCATCCCCTCCCCAACACCACACCTACTGCCAGATCACCAACATGCCTCGTCAGCGGTCCTACTTACAAACTCATGGTTATACAAGCACCATCATCCTCCCTTCTCTCTCCGACGCCCCACAACATCAATCAATCCCGCGAAATTTTCGGTTATAGTATCGTGTATTTGCCTAAGTATGGTGTATGTTTCTCGTACTTGATTAGCAATTTCAACCTTGAAAGTTGAAAGTTTGTATTTTGACATGAAGTTTCGATTACAGTAAACATATTTATCAACTAAAGATGGTTCCTTTTAATTTTAAGCTATTTATGGTCCCTTGCAATGGAAATATGTGATAAAAGATTAAATATTTGATTACTTTATTGGATTTGGTGGAGGAGTTTCGGGAAAGTTTTGACTTTTTTTGATTGGCTTATTTGGTAGAGTTGGAATGATGGTATCTGAAACACCAGTGGCCGAACAGATCTGGGACACATGTGGTCGGAGAAGCCGTTCGGTGGTCATCATGGATGAAGACTGGTGTGGCGGTGATGAGAAATAACAACGATTTTATGAGTGATGGAGTGGGTGGCTCTCGTGGATAAGTGTTAGGGAGATCTACGGTGATCGATGACCATGGTGGTGGTCTCAAGTGGTGAGGTTTGGCGATGACGGGTAAGGTTTGGCGGGGATGAGGGAGCTTTAAGTGATTAATGGTGGGTGACGGGTGAGCTTTGAGTGATTGATTAATGATGAAGGATGATGAATGATGACTTGTAAAGTTGTAAAGTATATTGTTAAGTTTGATTTTATTTCAAAAGAAAGAAAATTACCTGTTGACAAGGTAGCAAGTCACCGAGTTTATTTTAAGAAAAAAGGTATTACAAGTTCGGTTTATTCCAAGTTAAAATGTACTTTTGATTATTTTGAGTTGGTGAGTCATAGGTTGGATTATTCCCATCAAATAACCCAATTTTAAAATGGTACATAGCCTACCCATCCCTTTTAAAATATGTGTTGAGCTTCAGAATTCTTCATAATTACTCACTCAGTAGGTCTCATGAAAGACCGCCTCCCAATAATTTAGTGGGAGACATAATAGGGAAAAAAAATTCAATGGGTCCCTCTCCCCATCATGTGAGAGGTATCTCAATAACGCTATTGAGAGACCATCTCTCTGGAGGTTTTGTGTTACTCATTTTATCACCAATTTATTTTAAGATGAAACATCCTTCTTATATGAAGTGGGTTGACCTGAATTCATTTACCGGTTTTTAACTAAGCCCAGATTAAGGATAAAGGCCATATTAAAGATTTGTTATGTCTATTTTTTATAATTGTTTGTAGTATTCTATACCCGTTTTCATGGTTTAACAAAATCAGTTTAGGGGATGAAATTAAAAGTGTTTGAATCCCTGAGGGTTTCATTGTATTGAGTAGAATATATATACTCGAGTACATCGCTACGGTTACAATGTGAACATAATACAAAATATCTACGATATACTAAAATATAAAGATATGTATAATATCTACGATACTCAAAATATTTACATAATATATCGGTTGACTAATACACCCCCGCAGTCGAAGCGGGAGAAGAGCGGACGCAAAGACTGGTCCTGAATTGAGTGAATAATTGGCGTGAGAGACCCTTCGTAAAGATGTCAGCATATTGAAAGGCAGAAGGGACATGTAAAATGCGCACCCGGCCAAGTTGGACCTGTTCACGAACAAAATGTATATCGATTTCAATGTGTTTCATGCGCTGATGTTGAACAGGGTTGCCTGGCAGATAAACGGTGGACACGTTATCAAAGTACACAACGGTGGCATGGCGGATAGGCATGTGAAGCTCAAGAAGAAGATTACGCAACTAGATCGTTTCGGCAACGACATTGGCAACCCCACGATATTCGGCTTCGGCACTAGATTTGGAAATCGTCGCTTGACGTTTTGAGGACCAAGAAATAAGATTATCACCCAAAAATACGCAATAACCAGAGGTTGAGCGGCGAGAGTCAGGATAACCGGCCCAGTCAGCATCAGAATAAGCATTAAGAGAATGAGACTTGGAGACGGACATAGTGAGGCCGAACTCAATAGTGCCTTTAATGTAACGGAGTACCCGTTTCATGAAGTGAAAATGGCTTTCTCTCGGGTCATGCATAAATAAGCAAACTTGTTGAACCGCATAGGTGGTATCGGGGCGAGTTATAGTTAGATATTGCAACGCACCTGCCAAACTACGATATAGAGCAGGATCAGAGACAGGAGGACCATCTGCGGCGCTGAGTTTAGAGGAGGTATCAACGGGAGTAGTAGTGACATTGCAGCCGGTCATAGGTGCGCGAGCAAGAATAGACTTGGCATACTGTCCCTGCGAAAGAAAGAGACCATTGCACGAGCGAGAGACCGTAATACCAAGAAAATGATGGAGCTTGCCCAAATCTGTCATTGCAAATTCACTTGACAAAGTTGAAATTATACGGTGAAGCAAATTAGTAGTGGACGCAGTGATCACGATGTCATCTACATAAAGTAGTATATAAGAAATATCTGACCCGTGATGGTGTATGAATAACGAGGCGTCACATTTGCTAATGTGAAAGCCCTGTGATAATATAAAATTAGCAAAGCCCTGATACTAGGCGCGGAGAGCCTGCTTAAGACCATACATGGACTTTCTAAGACGGCATACATGGGACAATGCAGACTGCTCAACAAATCCTGGGGGTTGGTGCATATAAACTGTTTCAAGCAATTGATCATGTAAGAAGGCATTTTTAACCTCAAGCTGATGAATGGGCCAATCACGAGAAACAGCTAGGCTAAGGACCATACGAATAGTAGCAGGTTTGACGACAGGACTAAAGGTCTCATCACAATCAATACCGACCTGCTGTGTTTTACCATTAGCAACCAGTCGCGCTTTGTAGCGCTTAAGACGACCATCAGACCGGAACTTGTGGTGGAATAGCCACATACAACGAATCACAGAAGCATCAGACGGCCGAGGTACGAGCTCCCATGTGTCATTATCAATAAGATCCTTATATTCAGCATTCATGGCGGCTCGCCAATTGGGGTCACGGAGGGCCTCGATAGGGGACTTGGGTAAAGGCGAAAGGGGTTTGTCGATATAGGCAAGGAGCTTCATATGATTTATGGGTTTGGTTATGCCATGTTGAAGGTGAGGGGAAATAGCATGAGGTCAAGGAGAGGGGGGGGGGGGGGGGGTGGCGGTGGCGGTGGTGGGGTTGTGGCATGTGCACGAGGGATGGTTGTAGGCGTAGCTGGGCTGGCAGGGCTAGAGGGACCAGGTTGTGGGGTCGGTGTGATGGGTGTGGCGGTATGAGGGAAGTTAATTGGTGTCATAGGGGTAGGGGAGGTGGGTATAGGTGTTGGAGTGGAGGTAGATGAGCTAGGATAAGCGAATTGGTCAGGAAGGGGAGAGGGAGAGTCGTGGTCGAGAAAGGAGTAGGTGGAGGGGTTAGGTTGGAAGGTCGAGGCAAAGGGAAAGAATTGTTCATCAAAGGTGACGTGCTGGGACAAAATAATTTTACCAGTTGCAATATCAAGACACCGGTACGCTCGGTAGTTTTGTGGATAGCTTAGGAAGGCGCATTTGAAGGAGCGTGGTTGCAGTTTGTGTGTTCGTGTGGCTGACAAATTTGGGTAACATAGACAACCGAAGACATGGATATGATCATATGTGGGATGACGGAGGAATAGAGCGGAAGCGGGGGATCGAAATTGTTGTAAATTGGAGGGAAGGATATTGTGAAGATATGTGGCGGTGTGGAGAGCATCGACCCAATAATTTGGTGGTAAGGATGCGTGGGCAAGTAAGGCTAGAACGATTTCATTTAAACGACGAATCATGCATTCTGCTTTACCGTTTTGGGACGACGTGTGGGGGCACGAGAACCGAAGTGTAAAACGTGTTAAATGAAAAATTGGCGAAAGGAAGAATTGTCAAATTCGCGCCCCATATCACATTGAAAACTTTTTATTTATTTTTCAAATTGTATGTTAATGTATTTACGGAATTGAAGAAACTTGGAAAAAACCTCAGACTTGAATTTAAGCAGATAAATCCATACATATTGGGAATAATTATCAATCAAAACCATATAGTATTAAAACCGCTTTTACTTAGTAGAACAGAGGAGGTCCACAAGTCGCAATGTATAATATCAAAAGGTGATAACGAAACAAAATTAGAATGATTAAATGGTAAAAGTTTATGCTTGCCAATTTGACAAGCATGACAAAGTTTGGAGCGACGCTTCTTATTACATGATATAATCTTTTGAGAACGAAGACAATAAACAATATTTAAACCCGGATGACCGAGGCGAGAGTGCCATTGGTCGAAGGATGACGCGGCTAGACAGGCTTGGGGCGGTTCATTTGATGACGTGGCTGACATAGGGTAGAGAGTACCGGTGCTATTGCTTCTCAGTAGAATTGTCCCAGTCCGTATATCCTTCACAGAAAAGCCATTAGGATCAAATTCGACACTGACATTGTTATCTTTGGTGAATTGTCTAATGGAAATTAAAATTTTCATTATTTGTGGGGTATACAGGACGTTACTTAGGGAAAATCTCCGACTAGGTGCGGGAAGGGTAGTATGACCCGAACCGTGGACCGCAATGGACTTACCATTACCGACATAAATAGACCGAATAGTACTCTTATTAAACGGAGGAGAAAGGATACCTCGGTCGGACGTCAAATGTGAGGATGCACCCGTATCCATGTAAAAATTATGATCCTCGGGTTGATAAAGCGTCATTGCTTGAAAAACCTGTCCCAGTTGGGACGACTCATACCCATCTGCGACATAGGCTTGTCCTGCACTCGGTGGGACTTGCTGAAACCGTGACTGCGAAGGCGAAGCCCCACAAGGTTGTGGTTGCCAGGGAGAAGCCCACCCCTGTTGAGCGGGATACAGACAGGGAGGAAGGGCCTATTGCATCGGCCAGAACTGAGGTGGCACCGTGGCGACCCACGTCCAAGCCTGTGGTGGTCAGCCACCCCCGTAGTTGCCACCGCGCTGATTAGTACCCCAGCCGCCGTTGCCTTTTCCTTTGCCTTTGTAACCCGATTTATTTTTGTTCCCATTACTGCCTCCGTTGTTATTTTAATTGGATTTCCCAGAAGAAGGTGAGGATCCTTCATCCCAGCCGGAAGGAGGAGGAGATGAGACAGCAGGCGGGGCCAGTGCCGTGGCAGTGGTGGTGTCAGGTTGTGCCGATTATCGGTGCTCCTCCAATTGAAGCATGCTCCGGGCTGTTTCGAAGGTGGGAAGGGTCTGATTGATATAGGCACCAACCGTATCATATTCCTTCGGTAAACCGCGAACGAGTTGCAGAACCAAGCGTTGATCATCAACGACACTTCCAACATCAGTTAGTTGTGTGCCGAGGTCCTTCAATTTTTGACAGTAATCGTGAAGTGACGAGCACTTGGCGAGAGACATGTTGGTGAATTCATGTTCCAGTCGCAGCACGAGCCTTCTTATTGTTATGGAAATGGTTTTTGAGACGAGTCCAGGCCTCGTAGGCGGTGGAATTCGTTTCAAGAACCCGGAGAAGGAGTTCCTCCGATATGGAACCGTAGATCCATTGGAGAACATGAGCATCAATCTCACACCATTCGGCATAGGCGGGATCGGCTTCGGTATGAGGACGGGTACCATCGATATGATGGGACACCTTGTATCCCTTTGCGTGGAGGGTGAAGAGCTTGACCCATGCGGAATACGTTATTTTAACACCGTCAAGCATAGGAACCTTATTGATAATGTTGGTGACGGAGTAAACTGAGTGCAAAGCGGGCTTAGCGCCGGTAGCACCGGAATTGGTTGCGGATTCACCGTCTTTGGTCATGGCCGTAGCACGAGAGGGAGGAGAAAGACGGAGAAATCGCGAATTTTGATGTGTTTTTCGTGAAAAACCTAATACACTGATACCATGAAAGTATTTGAATCCCCGAGGGTTTCATTGTACTGAGTAGAATATATATATACTCGAGTACATCGCTACGGTTACAATGTGAACATAATACAAAATATCTACGATATACTAAAATACAAAGATATGTATAATATCTACGATACTCAAAATATTTACATAATATATTAGTTGACTAATAGAAATATCAACTCTTAACATGACCTCTCGTTTGGTTGGCCTTTTCTAGTTGGGGGGGATCTATCTTCTTTATTATTACGAAGGAAATGGGAAGATATTGATAGTTTCCAATGAAGATATGTTGATCTCCTGAATTACAACCGATAGACCTGGCAAACAGATCAGGTCGTGTCGTGTTCGTGTTTGTGTCAACTTTAAACGGGTTATCACTACCCCAACCCTAACCCCACCCAATTACATAAACGGGTCATTTGTCTCAACCCTAACCTAACCCATTTAATTTTTCTATAACCCAACCCGACCTGTTTAACCCATTTATCTTTTAGCAGGTCATGTTTAACCCATTTATCTTTTAGCGGGTCATTTTTAACCTGCTTAACCCGTTTAACCCAATAAACCAATAAAATAAACTAAGCTTTATAAGCCTAATATCTTAAAAATGAGGAATGAAAATACTTATTTTTAAATTGTTTGGTTTGATTATTGATTCAACCCAAATATATCATGACACTTTTAAATAAGCGGGTTCTTCGTGTCGTGTTCGTGTCCAAATAGCTCAACCCTAACCCGACCCATTTAAATTTCGTGTCGTGTCCGTGTCAACCCAATTACTTAAATGGGTCACAATGTCTTGACCCTAACCCGCTAACTTCGTGTCGGGTTCGTGTCGTGTTTTCGGGTCGTGTCAATAATTGCCACCTCTAAGTCAACCGAGTTCTCACATCTCATAAGTTAATAATGTACATTGCCTTTAAGATTAGTGAATAATCAACAAATCATATACTATGTCGTCATGAAAATGTCTATATATATTTAAATATACACATTACTAAATATTTTAATAATTTAGAAGTTTCTGTCAAAAAAAAAGAAGTCAACGCCATGTATTATTTGTTTGAACGGAAGGATCGCTAGATTATGGTTAACTTGAAAGTCGTAGTTTACAAAGATAAATAAAAGGTTTGAATAAAATGAATATATTAGCTTTATTATAGATCGATTTTTTTTCCCTCAACTCAATTTACATCTAATATAAAAATGGAAAATGAAAGGGCGCCACCCGGTGACACCCAATTTGGGCGCCACCCTCTCACATGGGGTGAGTGGGGACCCCTTCAATTAAAAAGGGTTGTGAGAGGGTGGCACCCAATTTGTGCGTCACCCGGTGGCGCCCTATCACTATCCTATAAAAATTGCAACGAAAGACAAGAAGATGAAATTCCTGAGGAATTCATGAGACGGATCGACTCAAATCACTAATTGACACTATCTCGTTTTCCTTCGCCGAAATTTCGGTTTGCCATTGTTTTTACATTCTATCTACTAGCTAGAAACCGAGCCTTAATCGGGTGTGCCATCCCATGCTATTTGCATGAACCATAAGATGAGCTCCCATGCACATTCAAGAATGAGGTCCTACAAAGAGGACAAGTAAATTGGTTCTTATCAACCCATTTCTCGATACACGTCATGTGAAAAACATGGCCACATTTAGAGAGTTGGCTAACCAAATCATCACCCTCAAATTCAACTAAACAAACCGAGCACATCTCGTCGTCGTCGTTGGTGCAAGTAGAACCCCCTTCATGGCTCTTCAAATCCTTGTAATTGCTCATAGGAAGGTCGATGTGGCACATTGTTTCGCTCGAATCAACACCTTTTTTTGAGCAGTATGAGCATTCTACGTGGTGGTGGTGCATGCAAATGATGAACCCTAATATGTTTAGTAGAACGCCTTTGATACGTAGGCATGGGGCGTAGATGCATGTGTAGAACACAACTGTTGCCATGCACAATTTTGATCCATATACAAAGAAAATCATCTTTGCAAAATGTTTATATGTTATCGTAATTTTTGAAAGTTTTCAGATGATTTTTTTTCGGAATTTTTGTAAGAAATTTATGTTTTTGGAAGATTATGAATGAAGAAGAGATGAGTGATCTCCTTATATAAGGATTAAGGTATAGAGTTTAAGTCAACATGATTAATTAATTAACATACCAATCGTTGGTTGGCGCAGCGGTAGCATGGGGCTGCGCTTGGTAGGGAGGTCTGCGGATCGATCCCCCACAACTGCGATTGGGAGGGGTTTAAATACCGTAATCCTTGGACCCGCCCCGAAATCCGGATTAGTCGGCCCAATGTGGTTCGGATTACCGGATGGTTTAGACCAAAAAAAAAAAATTAATTAATTAACATAGTATTGGGAGAACATAATATCTTAAAAACCAAGTAAACTCTGACTTTTGGGTGGTGGAAGGACTATTTGTTTATTTATTATTTAATGTATATTATATGCTTGAAATATGTGGACTTAGCTTATATTATGGTGCTCTCAACTCAAGTACTCAAGTCATATAGAGTTAGCATTATTAATTATTAATGACTAATAATCTGGATCAACATCAAAGTTTTAAACCGTACTATCAGGGGCCGGCGCCGACCCCACATTCTTCTTAGTTCTTACAAATCTGCAGTCTAATTAAAACGGTAATAAGTAACAATTGGTCTCCCTTGTGACGGGTTACCATTTGTGGCGGATATTTTGTGAGGTAAAATGGTAACAAAATGGGTTAGTGGAGAAAGGGGACCACATGAATAGTGTTGCAGAGAGAGAAAAAGTGGGTACTTTGTGAGGTAAAATGGTATCCGTCACTCCAGAGTGACGGATATGTGCCGTCACAATGAGATTTTGTGAATAAGTAAATGCGAATTATTGATTAGGACGGAAAAAGTACTTTTTAAGAGCATAATGCAGGAGGTACAAACTAACGTGATGGTCGAATTTGTTGCAAATAATTATTGATCAAGGAGGAACATTTTTATTGATTTAATGCTTTAAATTAAACTTGTTACTAAGGTCTTGTTCTTTTCGGCTTAATTTCAACTCTTATTTAGCTCATTTTAGTTCAGCTTAACTCACTTCAGTTCAATTTACTTTAACTCAGCTTATATCAGATCTATTCATCTCAGCAAATTTTAATTTATTTCAGTTTCATTCAGCTCAATTTAGTTCAATTAAATTCGATTTAGCTCAATTAAGTTCAGTTTAGCTTCATTTAATTTAGCCTAAAAGAACAGGGTCTAACTATGATTACTACATTTGTTTGGTTTTGAAAGTTTAAACTCATCCATCCCAGTAAGCCCAAGAACCAAGAGTGTATCGATTTCTTGATCACAAATTTTAGTTTGTAAAAGAGACTACGTTTTATATAGAAGTTGTTGAATGAGTCGGTAAAGTCACCTTATGACAATTGAATTGTTTAACAAAGATATATAAAAAAGTATCACATCATAAACAATAATTCTTATATAAAATCAAGTGATAATTTACGTACTAATCCTAATTAAATAAATTCAACCAACCACCATTTTTTCATGATGACATGATGAGGGCATCAATCAAGGTCTTTACCGAAGAGGATTCTAATCGTAGGTAAAAGGTTAAAAGACAATACACATGGATGATGATGATTAGTAGATGGTGATTGAAGAACATGGCATCTGTTTAGAATTATAGATCATGGGAATAATGCTCAAAAGTCATATAATCTAATATTTTTGTTTGGAGAGAAAGTCAAAATCTAATTTTCCATGTTGCTTTTATTGGTTTTCGATTTTTGACTTTCTTATATGTTATTTTAAATAAAGAAACTAAGGGCGGCCTAATAAAAAACTCCAAACATACACGTATGGAATAAGGCCATGTATGGAGTACATTACCAATTTACGATTAAAACCTCATCCGAGTGTCACATTCAGGAAGCTAAAGTCAATCCTGATTGATGAAATTAATTAAAACTTTGATAGCTATATACACTATATATCCTTTCATAGTTTTCGTATTTTTATTTGTACGGTCTCAAATATCACCCACTTTGATTATGTTTTTCTCGATATATATAATTCTTTTTGTTAAGAATAATATTTTATGAACAATTTTTGAATATAAATATAAACATTTTAGTTTCGTTTATTAAACTTTTGTATTTTTCAAGCGTATAAACTTTGACCTCACGAAGAGAATACGAAGTATATAAAAGAGGAAAGAAAGAGTAATGAACATTAGGGCAACAACAATGGCACAAAAATAAGAAACTCCTTACCCATTAATTTACAAAATAAGGAGTTTCTTATATGAAACCGATTTCTAAATAGAGAATCCATTTTATACTTATAAGGAACTTTTATTATTAAGGAGTTTCATAAGACACGTCATAATAAAAATAAACATTTTAATTTCGTTTATTTAACTTTTGTGTTTGTCAGGCGTATAAACTTTGACCTCATCACTCACTATAGGGAATACGACGGATAAAAGAGGAAAGAAAGAGTTAATTAACATTAGGCAATAACAACCTGTTACTCATGAGAACAGCTACAAGACAACGAAATGAAGTACTCGTAATAAAAAAAATGATCGGGTAGCATAAACGTAGTTGGCGACTTTGGCCCCTTGGAAAGGAGTAGATGTTAAAGTATTACTCATATATTTAAATTGACCGGCTGACATACAATTAGAATTATACAAATGGGGTTAACAAACAGGTAACATTAACCAAAGATGAAGTATAAATCCAATTCGCAATGTTTAATATTAGGATTAAGGAATAGGCATGATCTACTTAGTACCTACTAATCTAGGAGTATCTACTTATGCCTCATACGTACAAATTATTAAATCAGTTTGTCCTTAAATTATTCTTTTATTAAGTAAACACTTTATTACTATTAATTATAGACGGATATTTTTATTTTTCTATAAAAGAATTGCCTCATTTTGTAAAATATTCTTACACTACAATTATGTACATATATATACATACATCGTTGAGGCTATATATTTACTACGTGGACTTGAGCCTCTGCTCGATTACAGCCAATACTTGTACTCTCGCATGGCACGGTACACGATGGGGATCGAGGGTTAAATAAGAATTTCACCAGCCAACACAGAAATTAGCATGCAATCGAGAACTTGTCATGAATGAATCGGACAAATCTAATTCATAGAATGTACTCGTATATGTTACGCTTGCTCAGTTTGGAAAACAATGTACTCGTATATATTAAACAATAAACATATTTACAAACAGAAAGGGCAAATATCTTAAAGCACACCCCAAAGTTCATTTGATTAATTAATTACGAAAGACCTGGTGACAAAACCGCCCAAGCACCAAGTCCACCACCCCCTGGAACTGGAAGTAAGTATTATTAAACCATTTTACTCCAACTAATTGTGTTGAGTCTAAACATAGTTTAAAGAAACAGCAAGACCGACCAAATCACCAAAGATCTTCTCAGCCTTTATTAATTCCTAGATTTATGGTCCAACTGAATAAACTAATTCCATACCTTATTGCATCAAATGCATACACCTTAGTCCTTACCTTCATTAACAATTAATCAACAAGACATGCCTCCGTCAAATGATGATACACCACGTGCCCTGCACATTACAACCATAACAACCATATTATATATCCAGACTCAATGGCATGGCTTCCGTAAATTGCGAGATAAGAGAATTACATGTATGCAGCCTTCAATTAGTCTTCCTTAACACGAGTACTCTATCCATCATAAGTTTTAAACGAGTCGAATATCACCCCTCATGGACATATATAGGTTCCCCTTTTACCTTTTTCAATATATTTTGCTTTTAATTTGTCTTATTCATCTAAGTGGATAATGCCGTCTTAAACAAGAATTTATGACGCATATGCAGCCTTATTCTTGTATTAACAACAAAAATAAGAGGTTTTAGAATAACCCTAAGAATGAAAAAGGCCCCTATAGAAAACTCTTTCATACTTCAATTCTCTTACTCAAGGATAGCTTCACATTCAGTACTATATGTTGCATTCATTCACACAAGAGACAAATAAAAAACAACAGAAAAGAGAAGAGAAAAGACAAATATCTGAGTCACTTGAAACCCACGCGACCGACTATTTAACATTACTACGTACAATATAATGAGGAACGAACTTGAAGGGGTTGACTTTAATTTGTGCTGCCGGAGGAGGATAGTTTATCTGCAACCAAAACTCCAATACAATTCAAAGTTTGTCCTGCCCAATCTTATATGCTATACTGCTCAGAGTCTCAGACTTGACTAGGTATACATACATAAAAGTATACGTCCAACTATCCAAGTCTCCGTAGGGAGTGTCGGAGTGTTGGGTGGTGTTATATATCGTGATTTCGTTCTAATCTAAAATGAAGTGTCACATGTTGACACTTCATTTTAAAGTTCATTCTTAAAACAATAGTTTAAATTAAAAGAATAGAATATATAAATATTTTTTGAAATGTAAATGATGTGCTTGACCAACACCCTTTAATTTGTTGTGATACTCTTATAATTGATTTTAGTATACAATCTCACATTTTAAAACCAGTTCAGTAAATAATATTTTTTCAAACAACAATTACAAAACACAATGACACAACTAACAATAAGTAATATACGATGATAGCCCAAGAGAGACTGTGGCATATTGATAGATAACAGTAAACAAAGCTTATCTTATGTTTAACTTCAATTCGTATATGTGTGAAAAAAGCCATTAACAAATAATACCATTTAGAGTTGCTCACATGATTCTATTGTTTTTGACACTAGTGATACATTATTACATTGTATGAAATTTAATTATTCCAAGGTCTACAATCAAAATCAGTATTAGTAAGACCATTATCCTTATAAATCAAGCATGGACCAGATTCACGGATGATCCACCAACACATATCCGAACATATTTTCTCATCCCTATTCTGGTTAAATATCTGGTACCAATGTGTATTACCATTAAAAAGGAATTCACAGTTGTACTTGGTAAGACCCCAAATACTAGCGGTAAACCCGAATTCGTATAACCCTTGATATGGTACAATTTGCGGTGGCACATCCGGGCCTCCATGTTTCGAGAAACATCGCATTTGGGCCGATATCCCTGGGCCCAACATGTTTGTGATTCTTACATGGTCTCTGTAGGCGTTTACTTCACTAATTGTGAGTGATAAAATTGTTACTAGTAAAATGACATTAGTCATGAATTGCTTTTTCATATGATGGATCATCATGTTTTGGTTCTTATTTTTTAGATGTCAGATTTGGGTGTTACTTCATGTACATTTTATAGTAGATTCAAGGCAAGTCATAAAGGTAATTAAATTAGAGAGATGACTGTGTATGATTTTCTTCCTTGTATTGCAAATAAGATGATACGTATTTTAATTTGGACGAAAGAATATTCGAATGTTCTTGTACATGGGATTTCAAAAGTAACTGATGACTTGATGAGTATCCATTTCATTGAGCAAAATACATTTTTTGTTTTTTTGTATTGACCAAGAGTATCCCTACCGACAGCTGGGGCAAGGCTTTTTCAGACCACTTGTTTAAAAGATGAGAGCCCTTACCACTCACACCAGCCAACTTTGGTATTGAGCAAAATACATGTGAAACGGTATTAGAGACTCTCCATAACTATAATACGGCCTGTAGATGTCAATTAGTTTAGTTGGTAAAGTTATGCGTTTTAGTGTTCGTGACCCGAGTTTAAATTTCGCCAGGAACTAAATTGCTTTTGTGGCACCTTTTAAACAAAAACAAAAACTATAATACAATTTAAAGTAAACGTACCAAATAATAGAGTGGTTAACTGGTTATTGGCTTATTAGTGATAGAAAATGATTGCTAATAATTTTTTTTTTTTTTTTTTTGGCAACTGGCAAAGAAGGTTCCTAAAGTTTCCTAGCTTCCTCCGCAAGCTTATGAGCCCTGCAGTTAAAAGCTCTAGGTATGTAACTAATACATAGACAGCGAAAGTACGAAGAGATTTCAGAAACTTCCTCTAGTAGCCCTTCAATAGAGTGATGCGCCATCTCGATATCAGCAAGTTGAGTAACCAGTTGAAGACAGTCCGAAGAAACTTCCAGGTGAAGCAGTCCTTCCATCCGAGCCCAACCAACGCCATTTTAAGACCCTTTGTTTCGGCTTGCAAAGGGTTCTCAGCCCTTCCTTTGGCCTTACCTTCATATACAACCGCTTCCTCCTCATTTAGAAGACACCAACCAAACGAAGCCTCTCTCTGTGAGTCCCAACTGACATCAACCATGATCCTCTTCAAATGGCATCCATTTCTGCTATGAACCAAATAGACTGGTCGACCCTTCTTGATTTCCTTAGTCTCCATCATTTTCTCATTACCCGCCTCCTCGTCCACCCCTGTTTTCTGGTTATCTTGTTCTTTTCTATTCAGAGCACTTATTACAACATCCACTTTCGAAGACCAAGCTCGATAGAATATAAAAGGTGAAAGTTTCTCCCCCCTAAAAAGGATAGAATTTCGCAGATTCCATATAGATACCAACATTGCCATGAACTGAATAGTACTCATGCCCCTTTCGTCAACTCCTTTTAGGTACTTGAACCAATTAATCACCCAATCCCCCAGGCTCAAAGTTGTGGTGCCATCCGACCTAATCCCTAAGGGTGATCCAGCCCACAATCTTGCACTTACCTCACAATCTCTGAAAAGATGTTCCAACGACTCCTCTTGTGTTACTTCCCCTGTACACATAACACAATGATGATCCCCTCCAATACCTCGCCTGTCAAATTCCTTACCAATAGGCAAAGAGTTTTTGATGATCTTCCATATGAGTATTTTCCAAGTATTTGGTCCTGGCAGCTTCCAAAGTTTTGATTTACAGAAAAATCTCCCTTTCTCGCTTAGCCTCTCTTTATCTCGTGTCGTTCCTTTTTGGTTGAAAAACTTCTCGAATTCAATTCCATATCCACTTTTGACCGAGTAAATACCTGAACCTGTGTGTGGCCAGAAGATTTTATCATCATGTTGCGTGCCATGGAGAGGGGTTGCCAAAATCTTGTTCACGCTATCATCAGAGAAAATCATCCGTACTAGCGGTTCATTCCATCCGCCCTCATTTAGGCTCAGGTCCTTTACTCGTAAATCCTTTAAGAATCCGAACTCCGGGTTTAACAAGCAATCCCTTGGTTCCGGCTTGCCCCCCTCCAACCAATTTTCCTCCCAAACATTTAAGTTTGAGTGGGGGCTCGGTTTCCACCCAAAGTTACCCCTCATAAGTTGAAAGCCGTGCTTTATACTTTTAACCCCCCACGACTCTTTTGTCCCTGAAACATCTTCAGATCTTAGTAGGTCATTGGCTTTCCCCAAAACCTTGTTTCTAAACACTTTTTCGAATAAAGAATCGTCTTTTGAGAGCAATCTCCATGCGTGTTTCGCAAGTAACGCCTTATTCATATATTCAATATTGCGTATACCCAGCCCTCCCTTACTTTTAGGCAAGCTGATGAAATTCCTACTACACCAGTGGAGAGCCCTATTAGATCTACATCCTGCCAACCAAAAATGGGCCAACATAGAGTTGATCTTGTTGGCCACACTTACCGGTATTTTGAACACCGATAGAAAGTAATTTGAAAGGTTTGATAGGACAGAAGAAATAAGAGTCAGACGTCCAGCTGGTGAGAGAAAAACTCCATTCCAAGACGAAATACGTTTTGCCACATTCTCAATAAGACCCTTGCAAATATCACTCTTAGAAGATTGAAATTGAGTTGGCATACCCAAATACTTCCCAGAACCCTTGTTCTGTTTTACTTTTAAGATCTTAAGACATGATCTTACTTTCCTAAGTTTTGTACTGGGGCTAAAAAACTAAAAAACAAGGTTATGATAAATAAAAAGGAATGTATGTACTCCCTCTAATTCACTATAGTAGAATGAAATGTAAGCTTTTCATTAAGATCAAACAAAACTATTACAAACTAATACAATTCTATGACTGAACAAATTAGATCTTACAAACCGAGATACTAATTCAACAAGCTAATGCTAGTTAACCAAACTTTATCTTGCCTATTCTGCACTAGGTTAAATTTAGCACCAAATCTACTCTTAGTCACTTGCCTGATAGTGCACTGACTTAGTTTCTTTGCATCCAGATATGATATGGTAAAATGCTGCTGTAACACCCCCATACTCTAAGTGCCTTACCAGGACCACTCAGGTATAAGGATGCCACCATCTCGTTTACCCGAGGCATGATAATCATAAGACAATAACGAAACAACTTTAAATGATATAACTTTAGTGAAAAGTACAACCAAGGCCAAAACCCAAAATACGGGTACATTCTCAAACCAACTGTCTAAACAACTAAATGCAAAGTTTATAAAACTACTAAGCTACAGCGGAAGACTTCTATCGTCAGACAGTGGCACATCCCAGCAATCCCATGCGACTCAACTCAAACCTGCTCAATTACTGCTCACCATCCCCGAATGGATCACCGCAGGTTTTACAAAACAACAACCGGGGTCAGTACTAATCACACAACTTATTGTAATACCCGCCCTTTTTGAGACCCTTTGACCAGCGTTGACTAACCTTGGGAGCGGGAATAGCCTTAGAAGTGAGTGCCAAAATCATCTTGGGTTGCGTGTTAATAGTGGTACTCGACAGAGTAGAGGCTACTCGATCGAGTAGCTAGGTTACTCGATCGAGTAGGGGGCCACTCGATCGAGTATGTTGGGTACTCGATCGAGTACCGAGTTTTCAGCGAGGGTTTTATATCGCGTTTTGTTAAATCCGCATATCACTTCCGCCACTTTCCTCCTATCCTTCAGTCGCCTCTTTCCCTTCCCTTCTCCTCAAAACCTCCATGGAAGCCTATGTGAAGATCCTCGTACCTTAGGAGAGCGTCACTTGAGTCGGGTAGCGGTCTTTTGCTGAGTTTCTCTCTATAGGTATGTCATAATCATCATCCGTGTCCTTGTTCTTTATAGTTAGGGTTTGCTTGTTGGTAATAGATAATTGTATTGTGGTTATAGGCTTTGCTTGGTCGCTGGATAGGTTGTTTGTCGGCATGGATTGGTTGCAGTTTCTCAAAGGTAGGTTCGCCTACTCAGTTTCTGTAGATGGTCTAGTATGTCAGTCGTTGTGGTTGTATTGTGATTGCTTAGTATCGTAGTTGTATTGTGACGGTTGTGATAGTGATTGTGGTTGATTGTTTCCGGTTCTCGAGGTGTGTCCTCGGCTGAGTGGGGTCACTTGCGGGAGTGGCTTCACGCCCTAGTTTCTCCTTCTGTGGAACCCGCCACAGAAGAGATGTGCACATTAATGGACAGGGTTATCGCTCATTATGAGGAGCGGGGATTTGGTGGGAACGGCTGCGGTCCCCCATTGGCAGGACTGGTCCAGTGGACAGTCAGTGACAGAGTTGGTTGGGTTATCGTGATTGTGTTTGAGACTGATAGCATTGTTTGTATTGATAATTGTAGTTGCCGTTGTCGTATCTTATCTCAGTATTGACCTTGTGTGGTTGTTTGTTTGTTATGTGTCTACTGTGATCCCTTATGGTGAGCAGTCGGTCTTAGCAGGTGTTGATGTTGTTGATAGCTGGAGTCCGGGCAGGGATGAGTCTTCACGAGATTCGATAGTCATAGCGAGTAGTCCTTGAGTTGTATCTTTCATATCGTTTGTTGGTTTAAATCGCTTGTAATACAATATAATAGTTCTTTTATCGACATTTGATTATTACTATCCTCGGGCAACCGAGATGGTAACGCCCTTATATGCTAAGGAAGGCCTAGTTAAGGCTCCTCTGAATATGAGGGTGTTACAAAGTGGTATCAGAGCGACGATTTTGAAACCTGAAACAAATGAACGTAGGGAGTCTAATAAAATGAACCTGGTGTATGTGTAATGGGATCCCAGCTGATGCTAGGTTTTGGGTGAGTAGGCGCCCTCATTTCAAAATCTTGGCCCCATGATGCTTAAGCCAGTCACATGGTACGGGAATGTGGAGTCGTGTGTTTATGTGTGATGTGTATGCTAATTGTGTCGGAACTACTTGTAGTTGAGCCTTGGTTATCGTTAATAAGGATGTGATAGCTGTATTTGGGCCGTGCTTAGTAAAGTTTTGGCATGGTTAGTGATCCATTACGATGGTTATGAGATACGCGATAAAAGTTTACGTGATTGAGATGCGTGAAAGGGTGGAAGAGTATGTCGTGACATGAAGAGGGAACATGTTGGTGTTTGCTATAAGTTGATGATGACGGTAGTCATATACGAGTTTATAGATCGTACCGTAATTACTATGATGATAGTTATAGTATAGGTTAGTTATAATTCAAGACATAGCATATGGTAATGCGTTTATGCCTTATTTGTTGGTTGAAATTTTCCGTTGCGTAATATTTGATTCGTGCAAGATGATCTGCTTATGATAGAACGTAAAACATGATATATTAATTGTTTTGAAAAGTATGCATTTATATGATACGTGAAAGAAAGAATTGATGTTAATTATACGCTTCAAATTAAAGTGAACACGAGTTTAGTAGTAACATGGAAAGTAAGTTTAAGTGTAATATGATGGCGTGATTATGTTTATAAAATATTCGGTAATAGGTAAACCGAGTTGGGTAATTTGTGTAGCGTAATGTGACGAACACTTTAGTAGTTGAGACGATACGTTATGCGTGAGTAGTGATGGTAATGCGTGACAAGTGCGATAATTGGTGCCGAATTCCGAACTTAGTTTGGAATCGACACACATGCTGTTTTGCAGGAATCTTCAAGCTACTTCGTATTTCTGACCGAGTACTTAACTATACTTGACCGAGTGCGAGTGCTTACTAGACCGAGTAGACCTCACTCGATCTAGTTAGGAAGCTATGACGTCGGGATTGGAAAGATTTCCTGCAGATACTCGACGGAATAGCTCCTACTCGATCGAGTAGGGTGGTACTCGATCGAGTACCCTAGACACTCGATCGAGTAGGTTACTGTACAGAGAATCCTACGGGTTTCTTAAAACCCCAATTCTTTCTATTTCTTCCCATTCATCTCCTATATTTCGAAACCTAAGTCTACAATCCTCTCAAAATCTCTCATACTCTTGTGTTAGTGGTGATTCTTGGGGTTGATTTCTTTGCTTAATTTCGTTTCTTTACTTTGCTACTCAATCAAGGTATGCTTTTCTTCCCAATCTACATGGTTTATTTATTTGAATGTGTTAGAGTAGTAAAGCAATCGGAAATTTTCGATCCTTATGATCATTTTGTTACTTTTAATTGTTGGAATATGATCCACATGCCCTCTTTCCATGTTTGTTGGTGATTAATTGCTGTAAATTAGATTAGAAATTGCAAAATTTGAAACCGAAATTTCTAGGGTTTACAAAATTGAAATTGATTTTTGATTGATTCACATAGATTAGATGGTAGAATTGAGCCTTATGTATTGTTTATATCATGTTGAAGGATAGATTTTGATGATTTTACCTTAGAAAGTTGCCTTAAAACTCCGTCTTAAAAGTACCTCAAACGGAAATTCGTGATATATATGTGGAATTTGGTGTTGTATATGAATAATTAAGTAAAGTTTGAACTTCAATATGATAATAGTAATGCTAAATGATGAAGAACATGTCAAAATAATTACAGCTGTAAAGACCGTCTGAAAAATTTAACTGAGTTGTTGTTCATAATATTGAAGGGTGATGATAATATGTTCTAAGTTATTCTTTTCCAGGAACTAGTAAGAATGCCTCACATGTGATTAGAAGTGTGTTTGGAACAACCTTTAGAATCATGCTAGGATATTCGAATTTGTTGAGCATGTGTAATCACCATGATAAATTTCTTTCACAACTATAGCTTATAAGTAGTGGTAAACGGAGCTTATATGTCAAATGTGGGAAACTACTGGTGAACGTGTGTACTTATCTTAGTATTCAAAGGTAATGGCATGAATTATGTGCTTCACATGTTGAAATTTGTTGGTGAATTGGTGTGCCTAACTGAGTATGTTAAGTTCAAGTTACATGAAGTATATGCTTTAAGTGTTTGTGCAAGTTGCTTAAGTCATATGCTGAAACAGATGCCGAGACTGAACATAGGAACCCGTTAAAGTAAACGGGGGAGGGGTAATCCACCTGAGATGGGGGAAGGGAGAGGACCTGTGGTACCCGCAGTTCCAGAGTACCCTTCTGTTGTTTTTGTTGATTTCAAACAGCGAGAGCGTTTTGTAGTTTTACAAAAACGTAAGATGAGACCAACGAGGTGTATAGATACTACATTGTTGGAGGAATTGGAGATAGAGACGGATGTCCGTCACATTTTTGAGACCTTGGGCCTTATGGGTTTGTATAGGCTGAGAAAACACTCTTATCCTTTTCTTACCTTGGAGTTTATGAGCTCCTTTATCTATGACCCCGCTGGCCAGACCGTTGAATTTCGGTTGATGAACACTAGTTTCTTGTTTTCTATGGACCAATTTGCTTCTCACCTTGGGTTGGCCAAGCCTCCCAAGGACTCCATCACCGATATCCCAGCTGAGTGCGGTGTATGCCGCCTAATGCCTTGTCTGACCAGGAAACCAGCTCCTACCTCGAGTAACATGCTGATTAATGACGTTCAGCATGTCACATTGAGGATCTTTCTTCGTTCTCTCTCGAACCTCCTTTATGATCGACCGGATATCAGTAAGCTGAACAACCATGAGGTGTTACTTCTGATGTCTTACTTGAACCCGGAGCAGACCAGGAAAGTGGTCTTTAATGCTCCTTCGATGGTTTGCACTACCCTTGCCTTGATGGCCACTGCCTCTTCCCGATACTTGAGTTGTGGCGCCATCGCCACTCGGTTAGCTGAAAAGCTAACCTCTTTCGAGGCTTCTTCGGAGTACGTTCCTCTAGTTACTCCGGTGCCCACCATGGACCGTGACTACTATCTCGACCTGAAATGGTTGAGGACTTTGGCTGACGGTAGCCTAGCTTGGAGGGTGTGGGGCGTGAGTTGGATGAAGATTCCAGCTTCTGAGCACCTCCCACCCACGGAGCCCTTAGAGCCGGCGGTAGTGACGGTGGACTTCGATGATGAGGAGGAGGAGAAGGACGATGATAGACCCCGCCATCTGCAGACCTACCTCATCGACGACACGATTCTCGAGGTAATGCCAGAGCCGAAGAAGGGCGAGAATGCGTCGTTCATGGCGGTGGAGAGACCTAGGTTGGGGAGAGGACCCCGTCGAGTGAGGGAGAGGACCTCGGAGACTAGGCCACGCCCGGTGGCACCACATCAGCAGCCTTTTCCGTGCTACCCTTACCTCGACACCCCGGAGACGCGATCCAACTACTTGGCGGAGAGAGTGTCATCTACCTTGACACTCCGGAACATGTACGAGATGGCGTACGCTCAGGGGATAAGGACCAAAGGACCGCATCCGGTTTGGTGGAGTGGAGTTGGGGACTACACAGGGGTTTTCCATTCCTACGGGGTGGATCAGTCGACGTGGGGGACACCTCAGTCCTTTGCCTACGGTGGCTTGACTCCATGGTACGTGGGCCCAGGAGCAGGAGCAGGAGTGGATGCGGGGATTGGGTCAACGGGAGCAGGTACTTCTGGCGTTGGTGGTGATGATGAGGTGATGGTTGAGCAGCAACAGCAGCAGGAGGAGTGATACTCCTTGTTTTATCTTTGTTGATGGTAGTTGGTTTTAGTGGTTGGTAGTGTCGTTCGACTTTAGTAGTTGTTTTCTTGAGACTTAGTTTTGGACTTGTATTGTTGGCCATAAGGCCGGATTTGATACTTTAACCTTATTGCAGGATGTTGGGAGTCAGGGAGTCATCCCGACTCGATTTATATGATGTTTATGTACGTGTATGTTGGGTTATGACGAATTTTATTGGCACTTTGGCCTGTAGGTACTCGACAGAGTACCCCGTACTCTATCGAGTAGCTGCAGGCATGTATGAAGTAAAGCATTCTGATCTGTGGGCTACTCGATCGAGTAGCCAGGACACTCGATCGAGTAGCATGGCACTCGATCGAGTACCGCTATATACTCGATCGAGTAGCACTGTTACAGGAGGTTTTCGAAAATTAAAAATGTTCAATTGTTTTATAATTACAAGTTTAATGTTTAATGTAGTTGTTAGTGCGTAGTAACACCTTTGAACCGTTAATTTCATACGTTGGGAGTCAAGTTTCGGTTTTATATGCATCTTTGTAACAATTAGTGAAGTGGCGACGGTTTCTTGATTGTTTTAAATTTACATATGCCATATTACCATTCATTCATTGAAGTTACATTTCTTCATACGTTGTGCGTACGATATTAACGTGCTTTATCGATGGCGACTAGTTATTCCGATGTATGTATATGATTTATAATTTGACGAGTATATGCTTAACGAGTAATGTCCATAATAAATACTATGTTTCTAATACACGTTAGGAATCAAGTAATAAGTAAAATGTGTGGTAATTTTGGTGGTGAACTTCGGGGACGAAGTTCCTTTTTTAGAAGGGAAGAGTAATGTCGCAAAATAAAAAGGCCGTGGTTTTGAAGTTATGTGGTTACTCGTTTACAAGGCTTTGTTGTTTAATTACTAATCTTTGTTACTACGTTGGTCACATTGCTTATATGAAGTCTAGGTGGTTACTTTAGTTCGGTAAAATGAATGTGATAGTATGTTTTAAAGGACCATCATAAAGAGCTAGTTGTGGTGCGATGTGTCGTAATAGAATGAATTGGTGAGTAACACGTGGTGTTAGTTGTGCAGCATGAAGTTGATACGAGATACGTTTCGGGTTGATAGTTGTTATCACATGATGTTTCGGGTTGATAATTGTTATCACATGATGAGCGATGGTTGTTGGTGTTGGCTCGTATGGCAAGGTCGATGTTTGATATATAATAGTTCGTAAGATTTGATGCATACATGTAGAGTGACAATTAACGGTGATAATGTTTTCATGATAGTTGTAAGAGTCGATAGGTATAGAGAGTAGACGGTGATGATGATGACATGCGGGGGATGGTATTTTCAGGGAGCAGTGGTTTGAGTAGGAAGTTTGGCGATGTCGTGTTTTTCCGTGTCTTGTGCGTGAGATAGGTGAGTTGAACTTCGGGGACGAAGTTCTTTTAAGGGGGGAAGACTGTAATACCCGCCCTTTTTGAGACCCTTTGACCAGCGTTGACTGACCTTGGGAGCGGGAATAGCCTTAGAAGTGAGTGCCAAAATCATCTTGGGTTGCGTGTTAAGAGTGGTACTCGACAGAGTAGAGGCTACTCGATCGAGTAGCTAGGTTACTCGATCGAGTAGGGGGCCACTCGATCGAGTATGTTGGGTACTCGATCGAGTACCGAGTTTTCAGCGAGGGTTTTATATCGCGTTTTGTTAAATCCGCATATCACTTCCGCCACTTTCCTCCTATCCTTCAGTCGCCTCTTTCCCTTCCCTTCTCCTCAAAACCTCCATGGAAGCCTATGTGAAGATCCTTGTACCTTAGGAGAGCGTCACTTGAGTCGGGTAGCGGTCTTTTGCTGAGTTTCTCCCTATAGGTATGTCATAATCATCATCCGTGTCCTTGTTCTTTATAGTTAGGGTTTACTTGTTGGTAATAGATAATTGTATTGTGGTTATAGGCTTTGCTTGGTCATTGGATAGGTTGTTTGTCGGCATGGATTGGTTGCAGTTGCTCAAAGGTAGGTTCGCCTACTCAGTTTCTGTAGATGGTCTAGTATGTCAGTCGTTGTGGTTGTATTGTGATTGCTTAGTATCGTAGTTGTATTGTGACGGTTGTGATAGTGATTGTGGTTGATTGTTTCCGGTTCTCGAGGTGTGTCCTCGGCTGAGTGGGGTCACTTGCGGGAGTGGCTTCACGCCCTAGTTTCTCCTTCTGTGGAACCCGCCACAGAAGGGATGTGCACATTAATGGACAGGGTTATCGCTCATTATGAGGAGCGGGGATTTGGTGGGAACGGCTGCGGTCCCCCACTGGCAGGACTGGTCCAGTGGATAGTCAATGACAGAGTTTGTTGGGTTATCGTGATTGTGTTTGAGACTGATAGCATTGTTTGTATTGATAATTCTAGTTGCCGTTGTTGTATCTTATCTCAGTACTGACCTTGTGTGGTTGTTTGTTTGTTATGTGTCTGCTGTAATCCCTTATGGTGAGCAGTCGGTCTTAGCAGGTGTTGATGTTGTTAATAGCTAGAGTCCGGGCAGGGATGAGTCTTCACGAGATTCGATAGTCATAGCGAGTAGTCCTTGAGTTGTATCTTTCATATCGTTTGTTGGTTTAAATCGCTTGTAATACAATATAATAGTTCTTTTATCGACATTTGATTATTACTATCCTCGGGCAACCGAGATGGTAACGCCCTTATATGCTAAGGAAGGCCTAGTTAAGGCTCCTCTGAATATGGGGGTGTTACACTTATATATATCAATAATACGATAAACAGACAGCTTAACCGTCACACACACACAATCACACCAGTCCCATCAATCTCAATCACCGACTGTCCACTGGACCAGTCCTGCCAGTGGGGGACCGCAGCCGTACCCACCTAAGCCCCGCTCATCATACCGAGCGATAACCCTGTCCATTAATGTGCACATCCCCTTCTGTGGCGGGTTCCACGAAGGGCGAAACTAGGGCGTGAAGCCACTCCCGCAAGTGACTCCACTCAGCCGAGAACGCATCTCGAGAACCATAGACAAACAACCACAATCACAATCACAGCCGTCACAATACAATTACTATATCAAACAATCAATCTCAACACATCAACAACCATCCCATTATGGGACTAATACTGAGTAGGAAATCCTACCTAGAAAGCACAACAATCAGACGGTCTCAACAGCTGTATCAAAAAGCCTCTTCTACAAATCCTCCTCCTATCATACATACACATAATCACTACCAATCATTATCTACAACAAAACCCCCAATTCCCCATATTAGGGTTTAAACAACTTAAAGGAAATACTATAAAAACGGTACATAGATCTTACCCTCGACGCAAGGATCTCAACGGTATAAAGAAAGGTGAAATCCGACCTTCCAAACTCTGGGATTTGCTAACAATGCGATTAAAGCGAAGAACGATGTTTTGTTTTCTCTCTTGACAGTAAATAGGTTTTGAAAAGTGTTTAAGAACAATGACGGAAAAGATTATATACCTAATCGCATAATTAACAAAACCCGAGAATCAACTCCCCGTAAACCGGCTACTCGATCGAGTAGCTAACTTACTCGATCGAGTGCTCCCTTACTCGATCGAGTATCAACGTTACTCGATCGAGTACCCAACAGGTCAGAAACTATTTTAAAACGCAACTCACCCTTACTCGATAGAGTAAGGCTTACTCGATAGAGTACCCAGAGACTCATAAATACGGAGTATTACAGTCTTCCCTCCTTAAAAAAAACTTCGTCCCCGAAGTTCAACCCATACATGAAACAACCATGCTAACTCGACCAAGACACAACAACATAACTAAGAACTCAAGAACTCGACCAAACATAAAACATGAACTATTAACACCCACTCCACCAACTATGTTTACTTCCTTAACATGACTCACGATATCGTATCCACCACATATATATCTCTCACGACACCAACTCCATACATAACCAACTACCATCCTCTAACACTGCTAGCTCCATAGTATCATCCACTATCAAATCCA
This sequence comes from Silene latifolia, assembly GCF_048544455.1. NCBI lineage: Eukaryota > Viridiplantae > Streptophyta > Magnoliopsida > Caryophyllales > Caryophyllaceae > Silene > Silene latifolia. The sequence goes on from NC_133536.1 coordinate 51,396,022, forward strand.
AAATCAAGACACTCATAGACATCAAACGGAATGTTACATTCTACCACCCTTAAAAGGAACTTCGTCCTCGAAGTTTACTAACACTCATAAACATTATCATCCAACTGTCAACACTGGTGAAATATTCTCACACTCCCAAACATCGAACTACTACAAGTACGGTCATGACCTTTAAAAAAATTAACCACAACACGAATCAACCTTTTATTCGACATCAAGACTCAAACTTCTAAATATATTACCATATGCACACCCATCAAAATCTCTTTTATCGCATCCTACTCCTCTTAAGATAAATGTTACGTCCGCGTAACTCGCTAATACTAAATCTTAGATATATCTTTTCATTATCCTCATCACCACCGCATATCAAAGATAACCACCTATAATCTAAACACTCGCCATGGACATATCCAAGGCTCTCTTATTTAAACAACTCTCATACTTCACTTCACTCGTCACACCACCTAACCTATACCACAAAATCCTTAGCTTAACCCAAAACTTCACTTGTTCCCTATTACCGCAACATGACACACCTCTCTATATAAACTATATAAAACGCTTATCGGCAAAAGCATAACTCACGATCCACACTTGTTACGTACACTCACACTAGATCCTCAAGTTCCTTTCTTTCATTACTGCAAGACTTATACATAACTTAACACGAAACTTATTATTCAACACCCTACACTCACTGTCTCAACAAAGGATTATGAACCACCTGCATATATCAGATCATTACCACACATGTTCTACGAATCACTTGCCATGACTATGACTACCGATGCCTCATCTTAAAACAAGATCAAAATTACTGTAACAACTTCTCACAACTGTGTCCCATCAACAGAATGTCACTATACCATGACAACAACGAAAACGTGTACAACTCTCTTTTATATCATACTCTACCCTCATTCAAAAACTTAACTGGTAAGAAACATCGATAACAAAACAACTGTCTATCTGTATAAACTGAAACTCACAGGAAGCAACATCAAACAAAACAACAATCTATGTATGACTGGTATGTACTTTCGAAACTCGAATCATAATCATCCCGCCTACTCCACCACAACCGGTGACGGCATCACAACACCGCCACCAACAGCCACACCGCAGTACGAAAAATACCCGCATCTCAACACTAAATATCGTTCCCGGATCACCACCCGAGGCACCACAACCCCATCGATAGTCATCACAACTGCATACAACACCCATAAATACTGACTCAGAATAACTTCTCAGACAAGGAAAACTTACTCAAATCCACTTTACTAAATCATAACACAACATATTTTATGAATTAAACAAGTAATAACCTCGTGAATATCATCCCCTTACCATATCACAGATTGACATGTATCATGAATACATACAAGTACAGCCAGTCATGCCAGATCACTCAAATTATTACTTTTTTGAATATCATTCAATTAGATTAGCGTACTCAACATGCATTACAGAACATTTAAATAACAACTTTATGATAATCACACCATACCACGTCTTGTGAGGTCAAAACCTCACACACACATTTATATATCACAGACCCGTAATCACATCCAACCAGTCAATCCTAATCACGTAAGTTACCACTCAACTAAGGTTACCTGTCGCCCGAGCTTAACTCGCATGCCCCTCATCACCTTCTTCCATTCGTATAACCAGCACCTTATGCCATACATAACTACACAGCTAACACTCACTATGAGAAACCGCCTCCTAAGACCATGTCTTATACTTCCTCACGACCATACCTATCAATTTAATCTCTACAAAATCAGCCTCTTTAGAATTGCCATCTTTCCTATTTATCATTAACCTTAACCACTAGCGACAACACCTCCACACAACTATCGTTCGTACATCAAACTTCTTACACTCATCTCTAAACATCACTGTTTCTTCCCTATCTTTGGTTATCATTCCCAATAACGAGCATCAAACCCATCAACAAAATTACCTCAACATTCTTCCCAATACTATCCTTGATTGTATCATCATCTAACTTTCCACCAAAATCTCATATCATGTAGATATTCTATCAACTTCTTACTTTCCTTAATCCCTGAAAACTCAAGACTAATCATGTTATTCCGAAACTCCTATATAACCATTAATTCAATTCCTCATGATAGTATCATGCATCTCGACGATTCCTTACTTTTATCACATAACTCCGGTGAACATTTTCTTAGTTTTACTCCCCTCATTCTTTTTTTTTTACACTCGACTAAAGCAATTAACCATTCAACTCCTTATTACTTCTTCCTAACTCTTTAGTGCTCCGATCACCTTCTCATTGCTCCAAAATTCCAATCCCATTATTTCTTATCGATCTTATCTCACTCTTCCTTACCATGGGTCCCTTCTCATCACTCCACTCACTCACACTTGCCACTAATTTTGTCCACAAAAAAACAATGTTTAATGTTCAAACAATTACATCTCCCTTTTGACATCTCTAGAATTCAAAATTCTTTTTATACCGTTAATTGCCCAAGGAAATCACACATTAGTTTTGTCTCTCGATAACACAAATTTCCATACTCAGTCACTATCTGCAAATCCACGTCGCGACATGTCTCCATTAAGTTCACTATATACCACTCTTCTCAATTCCTCTAAAACGACCTTTCATTACATATATTCTTACTCAACACTATTTCTAACCATCTCCCTTCATAACTCGTTATACATCTCAGGTTGCTACTATCCACATCCTTTCTTTCAATCTTTTCATTCTCACGTTCCTTAAACTTACATCATCCCTTGCCCACATTCACTTATATTTTCATTACTCAACATACAATCATATCACTCATCTCGTCCCACACAACATGCCCTATGCCTCAATTAAGCCTTACCAATCTTCCTTTTCTTTTTCCTCTACCGATCACAACACATATAAATCATGTCCTCCCCACCGAACTCATACTCATCATAGGTGCCGCTCTTTACATCATAAGATTGGGTAACTTACGCATCAGGATCAACATACATGTAAAACGGTGCATAAAGAAGCAAATTAATACCTTTAAATTAAACATAATATGCAACGAATATCAAAAGATAAGCATATGACCCAAAACAGGGGTCACTAGCTCGAGTACAGGCCACTCGATCGAGTAAGGGACTTACTCGATCGAGTAGGTGAAGATCAGAAGGACATAAAACAAATCACCAGGGCCACTCGATAGAGTAACTAACGTACTCGATCGAGTGCCCCTTACTCGATCGAGTAACAAGGATACTCGATCGAGTACCCCAATTCTCAGCACTGTCCAGTTTTCGTAAAACAGTCATAACTCACTCATTTCTTGGTCGTTTTGGGCGTGTGACCTATCGTTAGAATCGTAAAGGACAAGATATCACCTCCAATTGGAATCACATTAAAATCATTTATGTATCTGAAGTTATAACAGTTTAAAGACAACTTTGCTGTAATCAGACGACATAACTATTTGATTTTTACTTCCAAACAACTTAAACAACAACCAAGCAAACAAAACCAATCCAAAACTCATAGCATCAGTATTCCTAATCATATATTACTATTTTCAAAAGCCAAGCAACAACATTCATCTTACACATAGATTATTTAACTCGTCAATCACGATTTACCCACATGCTTTTATTTTATAACTTTACGTACACAATAACATAATATACGACATAAAATCTCCTATTCACATGTTACTAAAATTGCAACATTATACAATCCATTACCCTCATAAACATGATCCACACATGAATTTCATATTCTTATGCAATTACTTACTTAATCTCTTCCAACCAATTCATCCATTACAGCTACACACTTCTTACAACATGTACACATGAACAATCGTGGACAAGTACATAGACTTATCATACAACTCTATGCAAACAAAATATACGTATACAACACAACATTCTATTCACATGTTATTATTATGTCACATTATGAATCATCCATCCTGCAACATCATTAATCATCACATATCATCACATATGAACTACTTCCTTTTTCTACCACATCATTCATCATTCTCATATACTTTTCCTACGATTCAAAACAACATTGTAAACCAACTATCATGCTTTCAATCAATAACTTACGAAATCACATTATCACCATCTTTTCTACACATTCCCATTCTCCACATACATACATCCACTGATTCATGCCACACATCACCATATAGGTACACAATTCACAAGATAAACATATAGCGATCCCGATTCATATCCCATGGTGACCGGTTCAAAATTGTAGAGCGAGTTCGCGACTTTAGGACGTCTCCCAAGTCTTTGCATTAGCTCCTACAACCTTTACCCCGGGTTCATTTTAATTGACTCCCTATATTTATTAGATTCATTGGTTACAGGTTTCAGGATCGTCTCTCTGATACCATTTGTAACACCCTCATACTCCAAGTGCCTTACCAGGACCACTCAGGTATAAGGATGCCACCATCTCGGTTACCCGAGGCATGATAATCATAAGATAATAACGAAACAACTTTAAATGATATAACTTTAGTGAAAAGTACAACCAAGGCCAAAACCCAAAATACGGGTACAAGTTCTCAAACCAACTGTCTAAACAACTAAATGCAAAGTTTATTAAACTACTAAGCTATAGCGGAAGACTTCTATCGTCAGAGAGTGGCACATCCCAGCAATCCCATGCAACTCAACTCAAACCTGCTCAATTACTGCTCACCATCCCCGAATGGATCACCGCAGGTTTTACAAAACAACAACCGGGGTCAGTACTAATCACACAACTTATATATATCAACAATACGATAAACAGACAGCTTAACCGTCACACACACACAATCACACCAGTCCCATCAATCTCAATCACCGACTGTCCACTGGACCAGCCCTGCCAGTGGGGGACCGCAGCCGTACCCATCTAAGCCCCGCACATCATACCGAGCGATAACCCTGTCCATTAATGTGCACATCCCCTTCCGTGGCAGGTTCCACGAAGGGCGAAACTAGGGCGTGAAGCCACTCCCGCAAGTGACTCCACTCAGCCATTTCGTGTTCACAATTAAGCATATGTGGTCGTTGGTCAATGGTCGATACAAAACACAATTTATACTTCACAAACAACTCTACAATTAGTAAAGAGGCAAGTAAAGGTCGGATCCCAAGGGACGGGTATTGGAATGAGAATTCTATTGTAACTAGTAGTGTCTAGGGGTGTCACAAATTGAGTTGGTGTAGAAGGTTACTAACTAAAATAACAATGAAAATAAACTAGCAAGATGAATAAAATAAGGGGTGTAAACAATTGATTAAAGACACTAGGGTGTCATGGGTTCATAGGGGAATCATGGGATATGATCATACAAACATGTTCTCAAATTATAAGCAAGCAATTATTGTTGTGATGGATTGAGTTGGGTTATATCTTACAATCCTAGGAAAGTTTGGGTCCCGGAGCCGAATCGATTAGATTGTATAACACCTACAAGTCGACTTAATCTTTCCTACTCAACACATGCATGGTCTAACAAGACTCGAGTTGGGTTATGTCTTACAAGTCAAGTTGAAAGGATAGAAGATGATAGTAAATGCAAGGATTCATAGGCTTAGCATTTCATCAAATATAACATGTGCATGTATTAAGATCAAAACAAGCAAGCAAATAAGATATGAAAGCAAATTGATTTAAGCATGAATCATTCCCCATGTTGGTTTCCCCTAATCACCCATTAAACCCTAGCTAAGAGACTACTCACTCATTATCATATTGATCATGCTAGAAAGGTTGTCAATCATACTAACATAATGAAACATGATGAATAAATGAAAGCAATTAACAATAATTAAAAAGGGATTAAGAGATTATACCTACTAATGATTCCAAAATAATAATGCAAAGAATAATAGAAGAACTTGATGATTGATGGAAGGTTGTCAATCTCCCAATAAACCCAATAATCTTCTAATTACCCAAAATAAAGGATGAACAAGAGAGAGATTAAAGAACTAAAACTTGGATTAAAACTTGATTTCTTCACCATTTCCAACAACCTCATTGTCCTCCACCACGTCTCTAGATGCACCCGGAAATAAGGCTTCTCTATCCGCCCAACTAGGCAAAGGACAAGATGGATCAAGGAGTCCTTGCCTAGCTAGATGTAAGAGGGGAGGATATTGAGCCAAATAAGCATTCTTCCGATCTTCATAAGCTTGCTTGTGCATGCCTTGCATAAGAAGAGTGACATAGTCTTTCCCAATTTCAACTCCTTGCGGTTTGAACTCTTCATACACAAAGGGGTAAGGCGGTATAACAATGGAAGAGGAGGGAGTTTCATGATCACCCTTTTGTTGTTGAATGATGTACTCGGCTTCTTCGGATAGGGGAAGTAAATAGTTGGTCCGGTGGACACTTAGACGATAAATCTTCGCGGGTAAAGTGAATGATCGAGCCTCACTAGTAAGCCACCCATACTTGGTGTCAAGGGGATTGTGAGCAACCCACTTGAACTTGTTAATCATGATAGACATATCAATAAGATGGCCACCTTCCTTAGCCTTGTACTTGCTATCCTTATTGAAATTAGGATCAAAGTGCTTGGCTAGGACCGTGACTAGGCCGCCATTAACAATAACGGTTGTACCCTTCTTCCCACTATCTACATGGAGCCATCTATCAACCAATAGCCTCAAAGAATTGTAAGGCTTGGTGTGAATTCTTCCAATATTCAAAGCCGATTCAAGGAGAATAAAATCAAGTCTTGTGAAATGATTGGTGTCTTTTCTAGCAATTATGGTATTTCCCACAACTTTGTGCCATACTCTTATGCCCGGATGATGGACCAAAAGAGCACGACAAGCATGAAAATCATCAAATTTCTTCCCGGAGATTGCCTCCCAAAGAGGCTCGGGGTCATACTTCCCATAATGCTTATAATATTTCTCTTCATCGCTAAGACCCAAAATTTCACCCAATTCCGGAAAGGTAATGCGTCTACTAGTGTTAGCTAGACGAAACTCAAGATTTTCCCTATTCTCAACTTTTGTCACTTTTAAAGAACTTAAAAATTCTAAGACAAGGGAGGGGTATGTTACTTCCTTTGTTTTAAACAATTTCTTCAAACCCATGGCATTGAAAAAGGCTTTTGTTTGTTCAAGAACACCTAATTTCTCTAAAGCATCTTCACATATGAATTTGGTGGATTGAATTGATTTCATAGCAAACTTGGCAAATGTCTTTCTATGGGTATCGGAAATAAAAGTTACCTCCGGATAATGCAAGAGTTGATCGATTACCGGAGTAGAAGGTGATGCTCCCATAGAAGTTTGTTGTTGTTGTGGTTGCACTTCCAAGCTTGGTGTTGATACCACCATTGCCAAAGCTTTCTTTGTTTGGAGAGCTTTTTGCCTTTGAGAGAGAGCCTTTGCTTTTGGTGCCTTTGTTGCCTTTGTTGCACCCTTTGTCCTTGCCATTTGATGAACTAACCAAGAAAAGAATCAAAAATCTTCAATTTGTAGAATGCCCAAATCGATTTGAAGGTGAAAGGCTTTGCCTTTATGAAATCAAAAATCGACTCAAAGGTTGAAAAATTTGTTCTTGGTTTTGATTGTTATTGAAGATGGAGTGATTGATTTGTTGTTTGAAGGATGGTTTGATTTGATTTTGGTGGATTTTGTTGAGGGTTTTTGTTTTTGTGATGGAGAGGATGAGGGTTTTGATGTTGTGGGTAGTGTTTGTGAATGAATGAATGAATGAATGAAGGTGGGGTGGGTTATAAAGAAGTCGACAATTTCAAAACGCAGGGACAATCCGTGCGGATTGGGCGCAATCCGTGCGGATTCTGCGCCTTCAAAATTTTCAAAATCCCGCCTAGAGACGGGCGGATTCTGGGAATCCGCTCGGATTCTTCTTTTGAGGGACGGGCGGATTTTGTGCGGGACGGACGGATTTCAGTCCGAGAGATTTTTCTTTGTTTTCTTCAACAAGACGGGCGTCTTGTATAAAAGACGGACGGATTACGTGAGACGGGCGTCTTTCCGAAAATACGCTCGGATTCTTCAACGATCAAGAAATTTGCAATTTCAGCTCAGCTCAGACGGGCGTCTTCTCGGCAGGACGCTCGGATTTGCTGCGAGACGGGCGGATTATCGTGAATCCGCTCGGATTACGGTCCTTTGTACCCGAATTCACTTCATTCGTGCACAATGCATTTCCCTTTACCATTCTTCCATTCTTCTTCATTTCTTGTGTTCTTCATTGTGGGGGCACTACTAAGGCATGAATAGCCTAGGCAATTGCCATCCCCACACTAAGGTAAAGCACTACACATCAATTGAAATTGTTAGTCCCTCCCTCACTTCTCTCTTACATGACAATTATTTTGATCAAAGTAAATAAAATCCAAAAATGACAAAAATGCAATACAAAAATTGAAAAGTAAGTTAGGGAGTTAGAAATATTTACAAGTGGTGGTTTAGGGAGGACTCCACCAAACTCTCATTCTCGATGAGATGTCAAGGAGGCATGTTCAAGGTGTTGTTGATGTTGCTTAACACCTTGAAAAAGTAATCAAAAGCTTGTTCATTGTTATGGTAGAGGTCCTCAATAGACCGTGGCCCTTGTTGTTGATCATGATCGATGGCATGCCCAATGTAGGGATTAAAGATCCCTTCAAATTCGTCGTCCCAAAGACCACAAACTTCATTGAGTTGATCATTGAAAATCTCTTGCTTAGATGGAGACAACTCTCCCAATTTCTTCTCTTGGCCAATGAGGCCATCCTCTTCTTCCTTGGTTGATTTTGATGAGCTTTGCAAGCTCTCCTTGTCACAATTCACTTGCTCTTTGAATGGAGCATCTTCAATTTTCTTCCTCCATTGGAGTTCCGATTTCTTCCTTTCATCTTTCCGGCTATAATGATCAATCATGAAACATGGCTCATGCAAACGAGGAGCTCTCATGGTCTTGTCAAGATTAAAAGTTATGCTTTCATCTCCCACTTCTAGAGTGAGCTCTCCATGTTTCACATCAATCACCGCACCCGCGGTGTGTAGGAAAGGTCTTCCTAAGATGATTGGAATGTTGGAATCTTCCTCCATATCAACAATGACAAAGTCTACGGGGATGAAAAACTTCCCAATTCGCACGGGGACATCTTCCCATATCCCTAATGGTGTCTTCGTCGATCTATCGGCTATTTGAAGAGTGATATTGGTGCATTTAAGCTCTCCCATTCCTAACCTTTTACTCACCGAGTATGGCATGACACTCACACTAGCCCCTAGATCACATAAGGCTTTGTTGATCCTTGTGTCGCCAATGGTACACGGTATTGAGAAGCTTCCCGGATCCTTTAACTTTGGAGGTGAACTCCCTTGAAGTATTGCACTACTCACCTTAGTAAAGGCGATAGTCTCAAGTTTCCGGATCGACTTCTTCTTTGTCAGGATATCTTTCATGTACTTTGCATAGGCCGGAACGTGATTGATTAATTCCGTGAAAGGAATTGAGACTTCTAAGTTCTTCACAATCTCCATGAACTTTCCAAGTTGATCATCAAATTTGGGCTTGGCTTGACGACTTGGAAAAGGAAGTCTAATCACAATGGGCTCCTTCTCTTTGGCTTTGTCTTCATTTTTCTTTGAACTTTCTTCTTTTGATGATTCCCCTTCTTTGGGACCTTGCACCACAACTTCATTCTCACTAGCTCTCACAACTTCATCCTCAACTTGCTCCTTCGGTGCTTCATATCTTGTACCACTTCTCAAGTGAATGGCACTAACCGTTTCATGTCTAGGGGGATTACTTTGAGGTGGTAATTGCCCCTTTTGTCTTTGTGAGCTTGAAGATGCTAGTTGAGTTAATTGTGTTTCCAACATCTTGGTGTGAGCTAGAATGTTGTTGATGGTGGTGTCTTTTGCTTGGCTATCTTTTTGCATTTGAGTGAAAAACTCTTGTTGATTCTTTTGCATTTGGAGGACCGCTTTTTGGACATCAAAACCTTGGTCATTTTGGTGATTGTATGGATTTTGATTTTGGTAACCTTGGTTTTGATTGTAAAAGGGTCTTTGATTTTGATTTCTCATGGGTGGTGGAGTGTATGTTGTTTGAGGGTTTTGAACATTTTGGCTTTTGTATGAGAGATTTGGATGGAACTTGGTGTTTTCATTGTAAAAATTTGAATAAGGGGTACCACTTTTGTAAGCTTGGAAAGCATTAACTTGTTCGGTTGTTCCCCTACACTCACTTGAGTCATGACCCAAAGTTCCACAATTCTCACATATCCCGCTTGGGATTGATGAGGATGCCGTCATGGCATTGACATGATGCTTCGATGATTTTGAGTTTTCCCCAAGTCTAGCCATAGCTTGTTCAAACTTCAAGTTGATTGTGTCAATGTGAGCACTAAGTTGAGCACCCAATTGAGTAACGGAGTCCACTTCATGCTTTCCTCCTCTAGTAGCCTTGCGAGGTCTACTATATTGTGAATTATGGACCGCCATTTCCTCAATCTTGTTCCATGTTTGATTGTCATCAACTTCGGTGAACATTCCATTTGATCCCATATTGAGAATGTTCCTTGAATCTTCATATAAACCATTCCAAAATTGTTGCACTAAAAACCATTCGCTAAGTCCATGGTGAGGACATGAGCGACAAATACCTTTGAACCGCTCCCAAGCTTCATACAAAGATTCTTCATCCCTTTGCTTAAAACCCGTAATTTGAGCTCTTAGCATGTTAGTCTTTTCCGGTGGGTAGAATTTTTTGTAGAAAGCTAGAGCTAACTTCTTCCAAGAATCTATTCCAAGGGTGGCCTTATCAAGGCCCTTCAACCATTGCTTTGCGGTGCCGATTAACGAAAAAGGAAATAAGACCCATCTTATTTGGTCTTGAGTCACGCCCGTTTGAGAGATAGCTTCACAATAATCGCAAAAGGTTTCCATATGAGAATGAGGGTCCTCACTAGGCATTCCCCCGAATTGGCTCCTCTCAACTAGTTGGATGAAGGCGGACTTGGCAATAAAATTACCGGTGAGATGTTGTGGTGTAGGAGTACCATTTGGTAGATCCTCCTCGGTGGGTATAGAGTTTGACGAGAATTTAGGCATTGTAGGTGGATTTTGTGGGATATTGTCTCCTATTATTCGTCAAGGTTCTTTCGATTTCACGGTCAAAAGGTAACAAATCACTTTGTAACCTTCTAGTCATGCAAAATATCAAACAACTCAAAAACAATTAGAACAAACCTTGAGGAGTTTTACTTCCCCAAGGTGAAAAAGACACAACTAATAACAATAAAAGAAATCTTAAATAAATTAAACACCGTCCCCGGCAACGGCGCCATTTTTGATCGGAGCCATTTCGTGTTCACAATTAAGCATATGTGGTCGTTGGTCAATGGTCGATACAAAACACAATTTATACTTCACAAACAACTCTACAATTAGTAAAGAGGCAAGTAAAGGTCGGATCCCAAGGGACGGGTATTGGAATGAGAATTCTATTGTAACTAGTAGTGTCTAGGGGTGTCACAAATTGAGTTGGTGTAGAAGGTTACTAACTAAAATAACAATGAAAATAAACTAGCAAGATGAATAAAAAGGGGTGTAAACAATTGATTAAAGACACTAGGGTGTCATGGGTTCATAGGGGAATCATGGGATATGATCATACAAACATGTTCTCAAATTATAAGCAAGCAATTATTGTTGTGATGGATTGAGTTGGGTTATATCTTACAATCCTAGGAAAGTTTGGGTCCCGGAGCCGAATCGATTAGATTGTACAACACCTACAAGTCGACTTAATCTTTCCTACTCAACACATGCAAGGTCTAACAAGACTCGAGTTGGGTTATGTCTTACAAGTCAAGTTGAAAGGATAGAAGATGATAGTAAATGCAAGGATTCATAGGCTTAGCATTTCATCAAATATAACATGTGCATGTATTAAGATCAAAACAAGCAAGCAAATAAGATATGAAAGCAAATTGATTTAAGCATGAATCATTCCCCATGTTGGTTTCCCCTAATCACCCATTAAACCCTAGCTAAGAGACTACTCACTCATTATCATATTGATCATGCTAGAAAGGTTGTCAATCATACTAACATAATGAAACATGATGAATAAATGAAAGCAATTAACAATAATTAAAAAGGGATTAAGAGATTATACCTACTAATGATTCCAAAATAATAATGCAAAGAATAATAGAAGAACTTGATGATTGATGGAAGGTTGTCAATCTCCCAATAAACCCAATAATCTTCTAATTACCCAAAATAAAGGATGAACAAGAGAGAGATTAAAGAACTAAAACTTGGATTAAAACTTGATTAATACTTGATTACAATATTAAAGAGAGATTTGATTGATATTAACTACACTAATTATTGATAAGAAGAACATGCTCCTCTAATTAGACTAATGGGGTATTTATAGTGAAAATTAGGGAGGATGCATTAGGGTTAGCTAAGGGCTAAACTAGTAATTACACTTTTTAAGTTGAGCAAGGAGAATCCGGTATTTTCTGAGAGAAGGGCTTCTCTTTTCGTAGCTTGAAGAATGAAAAACGTCTTTGTCTTCAAAATCCGTGCGGATTGGAGTCGGGACGGCCGGATCTGGGCTGAGGAATCCGAGCGGATTCAAGAGAGGGACGCTCGGATTGTGCTGGGGAAATCCGAGCGGATTCCAAGGTGGGACGCTCGGATTGGGCTGGACGGACGGGCGGATTTGGTACAATCCGTTCGGATTGTTGGTCAGCTTCAATTCTTCTTCTTTTCTTCCCTTTTCTTCATAAATTCCTTGGGGATTTCCTTGGGGACGCAAGGATCCTTTTCTCAACATTGCTCTTCTACTAAGATATGTACAAAGGCCTTCTAGTCTTGTCTCTTCTTGATGCTTGGTCATTGAATACAATCAATTTAGCCTCGTTTTGCCATGAAAATGCAACATTCTTACTCCTTTCCTACCAAGGGATCAAAATCTCAAAGAATATGCAAAACAAAGAACTAAAGATAAGAAATGACCCAAATAGGCACTAAAAAGCATGGAAACAATGGTAATTCGGGGGCTAAATATGCGCCAATTATGGTCGCATCAATAATCAATCTCAACACATCAACAACCATCCCATTATGGGACTAATACTGAGTAGGAAATCCTACCTAGAAAGCACAACAATCAGACGGTCTCAACAGCTGTATCAAAAAGCCTCTTCTACAAATCCTCCTCCTATCATACATACACATAATCACTACCAATCATTATCTACAACAAAACCCCCAATTCCCCATATTAGGGTTTAAACAACTTAAAGGAAATACTATAAAAACGGTACATAGATCTTACCCTCAACGCAAGGATCTCAACGGTATAAAGAAAGGTGAAATCCAACCTTCCAAACTCCGGGATTTGCTAACAATGCGATTAAAGCGAAGAACGATGTTTTGTTTTCTCTCTTGACAGTAAATAGGTTTTGAAAAGTGTTTAAGAACAATGACGGAAAAGATTATATACCTAATCGCATAATTAACAAAACCCGAGAAACAACTCCCCGTAAACCGGCTACTCGATCGAGTAGCTAACTTACTCGATCGAGTGCCCCCTTACTCGATCGAGTATCAACGTTACTTGATCGAGTACCCAATAGGTCAGAAACTATTTTAAAACGCAACTCACCCTTACTCGACATAGTAAGGCCTACTCGATAGAGTACCCAGAGACTCATAAATACGGAGTATTACAACTGCAATGAAAGCACACATCACCACTTTCTTCTGCACTACTGATCTCTGCTGAGTCCAGATCCAAGACAAAATATTTGAAGAAGGTAAAACAATCTTGCAAATATCTGTCATCTCCTCCAGAATCCTCCTACTATACTGACATTGATGAAATAAGTGCTCATGTGATTCTGGTTGTAATACCCGTACCTTTTGGGACCCGCAAAAGTACCTTGGGATACGTGAGAGAACCATCAGACTAGATAAGATCTAATCGAGAGTGAAAGTAAGACCATATACTAGACCAAGTGTGACCGTACACTAGACCAAGTGTGACCTAGACTAGACCTAGCATAGGTGTAGTGGACCGAGTAAAGCTTTTACTCGATCGAGTGTGTGTCACTTGGTCGAGTGGTCGAGCACTTGACGGGTAAGTGTGTGTCACTCGGTCGAGCACTCGACCGAGTAAGTGGCACTCGACCGAGTGGGCTCGCACTCGGTCGAGTGGCGCTGAGTTAGAACACGGGATACGGAAATCTTGAACCCTTATCCTCATTCATTGTATCTTCTTCCTTCTCACTCCAAATCCTCTCCCTTCTCTCTAAAAACCTCCATAAACACATTTTATAGGATTCAAGCACGGTTTAAGGGATTGCTCACCTTATTCTTCATTCGTTCCACCTTGTAAGTCAAGATCTAATCCTTCTCTTATTAATATGAACCCTAACTTTTGGGGGTTTTGGTTTGAGTAATTAATTAGTAATTAGTTTATGTAATATGAGTAATTAATGGGTAATAATAAGGGGTTTTGTATTGTATAATAGTGTAAGATGTATTGTGATAGTATTGTATGATTTGTATGTGAATAATATGGTCTTAAGAGACGGAATCGTATGGGATTCAAATAGCTTACGGAGTTTGCTAAACGGTAAGTTAATCTTATTCGGTTTCAATAATAATAGTCTTTGTATGTGTCATTATTGATGTGTTGCATTTAATATGATTGATGGGTAATTGATGTTGCTTTCATGACATTGGTGGGACTTTCTGGAAGCATGGTAATGAGTCATTAACATTGGTCTTATGTTCTTAATCGAATTGCATGATAGCATGTAAACATGGAAATAGTATCATGAGGCATGGTGGTAATTGTAATAAATGAGGAAGCTTTATGCTTGAAATCTATGTGCATATTGTGATGTATGTGTTATTGTAGACATTGGAGATTATTGGTGGTGTTACTTGTTGTTGAGGAGACGTAAGACGGTTGGGAGACTGTCTTACGCTTGAGTCGCCTCTTGGAGCTTCCCACTCCAAGAGGGAAGTTGTAATACGGATAATTTGGGACCCACAAAAGAACCTAGGAACACGTGAGGGGACCCACGTATCCTCGGAAGTAAAGGATGACCCCTTCCACGAGACTAAGTAAGACCTAAACTAGACCTAGTAGACTTCCATTAGACCTAGCAGAACCTCTAGCGGATCAAGTGAGTGGCACTCGATCGAGTAAAGAGTATTCTCGACCAAGTGAGTGCCACTCGGTCGAGTGACACTATGCTGTACCCGAGAAATGATATTTCGGGATTTAATCTTATCCAAACCCTTATACTCTTCATTCTTGTTCTCCTTTCTTCTTACTCTAAAACACTCTGCCCTCTCTCTAAATGCTCCCTAAACCTTCCTTTGGCCTTAAAGCTTGGATTGATGATGAAACACCTCTCCTAATCCCCAATATACCTTTGTAAGTCGAAATCTCACCTTTTCCTTTTTGTCTTATGTTAATCTCGAGTTAGAGTTTACTAAGAGAGATTAATTGGTATTTAGCTTATGTAATATGAGTAATTAGTGACTAATAATAAAGAGTTTCATATTATGATAGTATAGAATGCATTGTGATAGTATTGTGTAATTGTTTAAGGTGAGACGGTCCCATGAGACAGTTTATGAGACGGAGTCGAATCGGAATCAAGTAGTTTATGAAGGAAGCGAAAAGGTTGGTTATCCTACTCGGTTTCAATATTGTGCATGCACATTGGTGTGTCTTTCCTTGCTAGTATGATACGTGCATTTTATATAGTCTTTTTAGCCTATTTCATGCACGTATTACTATGCTTTTATCGTAGTTTATTGCTACGAAATGCCCCGAATATGCTACTTTGGTTTGTTCTGTCTTATTTGCAGGAATAAACCGGAAAGTAATGAAATCAAGCCTTTTACCGTCCGTTTAGCATGCATTTGAAGGAAGAGTGAATTTGGAGCAAGAATGTAGCTATTTTGGGATGCGCAAAGAAGTAAAATAGCTAGGCGAGCAAAGGAAGAACTTCAAATTGCTAGTGCCTACTTTGGAGAGCCATATCTCGAGTTCTACAACCGATATTCAGGTGATTCCAATTGGAGATGAAAGTTTGTCCTCTTAGCTTTCCAACGCCACCGGAATCGCCCTGTTTGACCAAGTAACGAAGAAATGGCAGCCGTTTGAAGTTCAGTGCGCAAAGCGGAAATGCGTTTGGAAAGTACTCGATCGAGTACAATTAAGGTCGATCGAGTACTAGCTACAGCGAGAATAATAGTGTCGAGTACAATTAGATTTTATCTTATGTTTATCTTATATCTAGTTAATAATAATGATACTACTTAGTATAAATAAGAGTAGTTTAGACCTAATAGAGGAGGATTCATTCCTGGGAGTCAGTAGAGGGGACGGACGACTGCTTGTTCTTCAATTCTCTATTTTTCGGATCTATTATTGTATTGGTATTATTTATTCTTCTTTAATCTTTTAATCATCTTTATTGCTTGAATTCTTTCTCCCCTTATTTATTATCATAATTGCTTTTATTCAATCCTTATCAGTTTATCATTATGTTCAGTTTCAATTATTTATTTGTTGTTGTTGTTAATTCGATGGTAGTGAATAGCTAATTTTCTCATGCTAAGACTATAGGGGATCCATAATTATGAAGGGAGAGTAATTGATTTATTGGGTTAATGCTGGTATTGTCTTTGTTGGTTAAATGCTGCAGTTAATTGTATCCGTCTGATTGAGTCGACGCAATTAGACCTATAATTCTTAGTGATCCTCGACCTGGACCGAAAGGTTGGAAGAGGCAAGACTAGTAGCGAACAATAGGGTATTGCAGTGAGGGCGAAAGTTAAGCTGTTTACACTTTAGGGTGAATTAAGGACCGAAAGGTGACATTCGCTACCCCTTAGACCGTATTTGCATTGACCTGAGACCTAGATTACTTGACCGGATGATTATGGTGAACCGTCTGTCTTAGCTGTTCCTCTTTATCTGTTTGCTTCCTTCTTTTTATTCCCCTCTTCCTTATTCTCTTTAGTTTAGAATATCACTTTCAAAACCCCCACATTGTGACATCCGACAGACCAAATTAGACAGATATTTAGCAACTTAGCCTCCCTGTGGAGATTGACCCTACTTGCTGCTAGCTTCTGTTAGTTGTAACTTAGGTATTTATTTTTGGTACATAACGACCGTATCAAATTTTGGCGCCGTTGCCGGGGATGTGAGTATTCAAAGGGTTGTTATTCATAAAATATGGGATTAAATTCATGAATTAGTCATATGTTTAATGTCGTTCTTCCATTTGTCATGTGTGGTTGTGAATATGTTGTGTGAAGTCTTTGGTGGTGGTACTTGATTGTTGATGAGATGTGAGATGGTTGGAAAACCGTCTTGCGCTCGGGTCGTCCCTTGGAGCTTCCCACTCCAAGGGGGGGTGTGCACATTAATGGCTTGAGTTACGAAGGGACTCGTGTGGTTGAGGCATACCGTTTGGTAGGGGATCTGGTTGGATTCCGAACCCGGTACGTCTGGGCGTGTCCCGGTATCTTTGTGTGAGGTGTGGTGTCGTGGGCGTGTCCCTAGCACCGATGGTTGTGGGTACGTCTGGGCGTGTCCCAGTACCGGTTGGGTGATTTCATATTCGAGTCTCATTGTGGATGTGGGGATTCGGATTATCCACGGGTTTGAAAATCGTTTGGAGTCGCCACCAAATTTAAGGAAATTTGGGAACGATAAATGAGATTTGAGTTCGTTGTCGAAAGTACGTTATGGGAAGTTCGTTAATAAAACACACACCCCCGCCCATTGCAATAACGGCATGTACTAAGGACTACGGTAGCTAATTGGACAAGACTACGATTTGTTGTAAAAGATTGCAAACACCATTTTAATCCTAACATGTGAATTGGTTTCTAATCGTTTAACGCATCTAATATACTTTGTCCAAGTGATTTAGCATGTGAGATTGATTTGAACTATACTACCAAGCATTCACAAGCATGGCTTAGATAGGAATGAGGGAGCCGTTGGGGAACTAAACTATTACAACCCAGACGGTTCTCGTCGACTCGATTTGCAAAAAATTGCAATAAAGATACAACTCGATCTAAATACATTTGCTAAAACACGACAGACACACGATCGGCTCGCCTATCTACGTACCTCGAAAAACTTGCCAATGGTGGGGCCATGGCTCACATAGGACTTTGTCCTTAGCCTTATCATTGTTTGTTGCACTCAATTCGATTTAATTGACTAAATACTTCAATTTAACCAATTAAAACAAAGGTTTTGTAAAATCATTTTGACTCAAAATAAAGGACTAACTAGACCCATATTTTAAAGTGTAAATTACATTGTTTTGAATTAAGTTACAATAATTACAACGATTAAATAACAATGACAATTGAAATAAAACCGCAATAATTAAAATGAGACAAAAAACGAACCAACAATGGCACGAAGGCCGAGGCATCACACGACCTAAGAGGGATGGTCAATGTTGACTATTCTAGTCATCGAGTGCAATGAATCGGATGCTAAGCATGCGCAATTCAACCAGTGA
The DNA here is from genome assembly GCF_048544455.1 of Silene latifolia. Lineage (NCBI taxonomy): Eukaryota > Viridiplantae > Streptophyta > Magnoliopsida > Caryophyllales > Caryophyllaceae > Silene > Silene latifolia. The sequence goes on from NC_133536.1 coordinate 51,414,618, forward strand.
GAAATCGTCATAAGAAAAGATGAATTATTTTAATTCTTTAAAGGAATTCATTTAAAATCCTATGTCAGTTGTGTATGACCTATGAATGTCTAATTCATTTGACATGCTTTCTACATATTAATTGGTCAAGTTTGAGATTTAACAATCGATAAACGATACAAATAACATATATGCATCATAATCAATTAAAACATGTGATTTAACCTAATTATTTCATAATTAAATTTAAACCAAAACATTAAACATGTGAAACAACTAGTTACTTCGTAATTAAAATATTAAACATGTGAGATCGAATTAAACTGATTAAAATTTTATTTTAATTGATTTAAAAGATGTTATCGTCATACAAATTAACAAATAATTCATTAAACATGTTAATTATTCTAACTAAACATGTTATCGTCATAAATTGAGAAAACAAGCATGCGTTTAATATACTATCTATTCTAAACAATAATTAACCCAACATTAACATCATATTTATGTAAAATATTAGCAAACATGAGACGATAATTAAATGACGAAATAAAAACGATAAAAGGCCCTTAGTCCGTGTACCACACGAGCAAAAGGAAGGGAAAGAGACGGGATCTTGTGTACCCTCAACTTATATGTAGACTTGGACACCACTCGGGATCCCGTATGCAAGATTTACTCTGAAGGCGCGTCTTCGACGATTGTAAAAAAAATTGATTTGAAAACAAAATCGAAAAAAAGAAGACAATTTCTTTTTAAAAGATGCACTTCATGCGACGATCTTTGACTGGCAATTGTGACCTCGTTTCTTAACCCAAATTCGTTCCGAAAGATGTTCTGGAATCCTTGCGTTCCAAAGATTTGAACTTAAGCAAAATAAATAAGCAAAAATCAATTTGAATTAATTAAAAACGAACGAAAACAGGTGCTGTCCACACGAGTTTGGAAAACGCGATTTTGTTGTATTTCGTAAAACGATTTTCAAACAAAGATTGTGACTTCGTTTCTTGCTCAAATCTGAATCCGAAAGATGTTTTGAAATTCTTGAATGACAAAGATTCAAAATTTAGCAAGAAATAGTGTAAAAATGACTTTAAAACAAAGAAAAATGGCCGAGAACAGTGGCTGTCCAAAACACAAGAAGACACGAATAAGAGAGCAAATCGATGCTCTAATGTTCGTCTAATCTCTTAAATGAACCTTTTACTTTGTTTCTGGGTATGGCAGGAGTTTAGGGTTGCTTTTTTACATGAGGTTGATGGTGATTTGCTTAGGGTTTCGAGCTCTCAAAACCGTGTGCTCTTCTCTCTCTTTTTTCGTCTCTCTTTTTGTATTTTTTGAGGTTTTTCTTATGTATGAAGTGTAATGGGTGCTAGGGTTCGGTTTGTTAGCTGGTATGGAGTTGGTTTATAGAAGGATATAGGAATTTGGTTGAGATATGGAGATTTGAAAGATATGGTTTCGGTTATGGAAATGATAGAGTTTGAGAGATTATTTCTGTTGTCATGGGAGATTGTGTAGCTGGTTATGGTGAGAAAATATCTTTCTTTGCTTGGGGAATAAGTAGGGAAATATAGGGAAGGAGTAGGGTTTGGATTGAGCTTGAAAAGGGCTCGAAGGGGCCCCTGTTTTGCCGCCCAAAACATGGTGTGGGTTGGGGCTGTTTGGGTACGGGTTTGGTTGGGCCTGGGCACGGGTATGGGTTAGGTTAATGGCTTGGGTCATGGGTAAGGTGTTGGGTTTGTGTTGGATGGGTTGGGTGAGGGTTTGGGTGGTGTTTTGGTTGGTGTTGGGCTCGGGCAAAACAGGGGAAGAAGGGCGTGGGTTGTCGCGGGTTGGGTGGAAAAAGGGAAGGGAAAAGGGGTGTTGGTTGGGTTCAAACTCGGGAGGTGTGGGGGGATGGGTCATGTAAGAGCAAGCCTCGAAACTCGTGCAAAAGTCCGTCCAAAAAACAAGCTAAAACCATCTTAAAAATCGAGTTAAAAACCGCTTGAAAAATCTAATTTTTCAAATTAAATAAAGTGATAAAAACACGAAAAACCGTCACAATCTCATTTCAAATAAATTTAAATAAAAACTTTGAACGATAATTTATTTTTCAAATAAATTATAAAAGCTTAAATTTTAAATAAACTTGAAAATATGAAAACCGATGAAATAAACTTCATTTATTTCAAAATAATTTAAATTTTATTTAAATTATAAAACCGTCAAATAACGCTTGTCCTGCATCACTAAACGAAATCCGCTAACAAGCGATGTAAGTAAACACGTGTCCTATCATCATCGGGTGCTTTGTCGGGATTTCTGTAAATTCCAATATCGAAGGATACAGATATCTGCAGGGCCCCCACTTTGACTGAGGCATGGACAAGGCGAAAGTCAAAGTATACCCCAGGTCCCTCTTCACCTGAGGATTCCGCGGGTCGTTTAGAGTCCATTAGACTTGCGTATGTAAGCTCGCCAACCATAAGAAGAGATCATACCTGAAACTTTGCATAGAGATGGTTTCTTGCTTCAGCTGCATTGAATCGTCATCGTTGGTCGTCGACCCGTAAACTTTCATATATTGCAGATTGAGCCTTATCCTTAGGCGCCTACGTATCCGTTGTGATGGAATCAAATCCGCATTGTAGTTCGACAAACATTAGTCTTGACATTCTGTTGTCTCGACTCAAATACTGCTGGTATGCATTCTGCTAACTATACCCAAATACTGCTGCTATGCGTTCCGCTAACTATACCCAAATGCTGCTGGTATGTGTTCCACTAACTATACCCAAATGCTGCAAGTATGCGTTCCGCTAACTATACCCAAAATGGAGCTTTCCGAAAGGGGGTTGCCGTCATACTTTGGAAATAATTCTCCCACACTGTCACCCACTAGAGCTAATAACTTTCATCATCATAGCTTGCTTGAGCTGTAATTCTTGGTTCCCAACTTTGAGCAGTATTGTTGTAATATCGATAGTAGTATTCCGCTGGAGAATATTGTCGTCTTAGTAACCCGACACGGATCACTTTTTACTTGCTGGAGATTCTCCGTAAATCATCATGGTGGTCTCTAGAGCTCGGAAAGAGAACAGAGCCCCAATTTGCATTGGGTCTAAATTTTCTGACTTTAGGGTGCTTAACTGAAGCGTACCTGCTTAAACTTGGACATATATCATAACATAAAGCACGTAATGCTATCCCGAACTTTCGGAAGTCATAATTCAAACATGGTTTGCTCGTGGAAAAGGACGTCGCCCGGAATTATTACTTTATTTTGAAAATGGGCTTCACCCGGAACATATATTTGGAAATGGGCTTCACCCGGAACATAAATTTGAAAATGGGCTTCACCCGAAACATACATTTGAAAATGGGCTTCCCCCGGAACATAGATTTGAAAATGGGCTTCACGCGGAACTGGAGTTTCATTTTGAAGATGGCCTTCGCCCGGGATCATTTCATTTTGAAATTTCATAGGAAGGTGATGAGCGAATATGTTTCGAGTTTCTGACTCGTGGGATCGACCCGTAAAACATAAAAAAAACTGTAAGTATACATGTGTTTTTAATTTGAGTATGGACTCGCTGGGGTTAAGAAATGTAGATTGGCCATTCTGGCCCGCAAAACATAAATAAAGCCCGTGACAACGAACTTTGGTGTGAAAATGTAATACTACGGTTTTATGTGTCTTGGGGTACTCTACGAGTGGGGCTTACTCTGTCGAGTAAGTATGGTTTTACGCAAAACAGTAGTATGCCTGATGGGTACTCGATCGAGTAAGCTTGGCACTCGATCGAGTAAGGGTCACTCGATCGAGTAAGTGACTTACTCGATCGAGTAAGTCGGTTAACGGGTGATATTTGATGGGTTTTGTTAATAATGCGGGAATGGTATATAAGGCCTTCGGCACTTTTATTAAAACACTTTTCAAAACCTAAAACACACAAGAGAAGATTAAGAGTTACGTTCTTTCATCCTCGCCGCATTATTAGCAAATCCTGGAGCCAGGAGTGTCTGTTTTTGTCGTTCTTTACACCTTTGTGATCCTTGCGTTGTGGGTAAGCTCTACATATCATTTTTATATCGTTTGGTTAATGTTGGTTAAACCCTAATTGGGGGATTTGGGGGTTTTTGGTGGTTATGTGATTATGGTAGTAATAATATGTATGTATGTATAGGAGGAGGGTTCGTTGAGGAGAGATTCTGATTTAGCTGCTTGATCATCTGATTCCGTGTTGCTTTTCAGGTAGGGTTTCCCTACTCAGTATTAGTTACATAGTGTGGTGGTGGTGGTTGTTGTGATTAAAGATTGATTGTATTGTTAAGTTGCTAGACGGTTATTGTTTTCATACTGTTGATTGGTTTGTATCTGTCTGTGATCTTTGGGGCACGTCCCTGGCAGAGTGGAGTCACTTACGGGAGTGGCTTCATGCCCTTGGTTCGCCCTCTGTGGAACCCGCCACAGGAGGGGATGTGCACATTAAGGAAACTTGGGTTTATCGCTTAGTGGTGATGAGCGGGGATTTGGTGGGTACGGCTGCGTTCCCCCACTGGCGGTGTGGAGTACTTGTTGCGATGAGTACTCTGGCAGCCGGACCACACTTTAGTGTGTAGTCAGGTGTGTGTAGATTGGTTATGGAGACTGGAGAATTGTGGTGTTGTTGAGGTTTTTATGCACTTGTTCGTTGTGGCTTTGTTTTATGTAATTAGTACTGACCCCGTTTAAATGTTTTAAAAACTGTGGTGATCCATTCGGGGATGGTGAGCAGTTATTGAGCAGGTATGATATGCCGCGTATGGGATAGCTGGGATGAGTCATCACGTGGCAGTTAGAAGTCTTCCGCTGTGTCAGACGATGTTTTGTAGTTTTGATAGTTTTACCAGTAGACCGTTTTGAGTACTTTGTATTTCACTTTAACAGTTTGGAGTTGAAATGTAATCACTTTAAACCGTATTTACTTTTAAATATGTTTCGTTATTGTCTTATGATTATCATTGCCTCGGTAACCGAGATGGTGACGTTTCCATACCTTAAGTGGTCCTGGTAAGGCACTTGTAGTATGGGGGTGTCACAAAGTGGTATCAGAGAGACGATCCTGAAATCAGTAACCAATGAACCTATTGAACATAGGGAGTCAAAATAAAATGAACCCGGGGTAGAAGTTGTAGGAGCTAATGCAAAGGCTTGGGAGACGTCCTAAAGTCACGAACTCGCCCTACAATTTTGAACCGGTCACATGGGGTACGTGTCGGGATCGTTATGTGTTATTCTCTTGTTTGCATATTTAAATAGTAATGTGTGGTGTGAATCGGTGGATGTATGTTTGTGGAGGATAGAAGGTATGGAGTAAAAGGTGATGATTATCTGATTTGTATGTTGGTTGATTGAAGGCATGATGTTTGATTTATAACTTGATATATTAGAAATACGGAAGTAAAGTTGTTTTGTTTGAGTATATAAAGAGTTGCGTATATATATATATATATATATATATATATATATATATATATATATATATATATATATATATATGTTGTTGTTGTCGTTTTGCTAATAGTATAGAAGGTTGGGAAAGTAATATGATCATGCGGGTAGTGTATACGAGTCTGCATGACTCGATCGAGTGGGTGGCACTCGATCGAGTAGGTGAGAGGCTCGATCGAGCGGGTCTGACTCGATCGAGTAAGTAGTTTTGCGTTTTCTGGGCAGAAGCAAGTTTTTGGGCGCTCGATCGAGTAAGTGGTGGCACTCGATCGAGTGGGGTCAGCTCGATCGAGTACGTTTTAGAAAAGTTTCCGATCAGATTATGGAGTCGAGGCACTCGATCGAGTAGGAGGTGCAACTTGATCGAGTGACCTCAACTCGATCGAGTTGGTTGAGGGGCTCGATCGAGTATGTTCTATATAGGTCGTATGCGTGTTTTGAGACGTGGGATGAGTGTTCATGTCTACATTTTCTCTTATATAGTTTCAAGATGTCGCCAAAGAGAAATGCGTTGTATGCCAGAGCCGAGAGTATGACCGTTGATGATATACTAAAGATGTTGGAGCACCAGTATGCTCTCACAGATGCTTTGAAAAGAGTGGGAAAGGACAAAGATGTTGATCACTCCAAGATCAACATTCACATAGCTAGGTTCAACCCTAAGGAGTATAATGGGACAGGGGCGCCAATTCTGCTGGATAATTGGCATAGAGAGATGGAGAATATTCTTAAGTTGGTCCATTGCTCGGAGGAATTGAAAGTGGAACAAGCTACGTTCCACTTAAGAGAAGCGGCCGGTGAGTGGTGGGATAAGGTTAAAGTGAGTGCTCGGGAGTTGTATATGAAGCAGGGGCTACCTGCGATACCTTGGGATGAGTTTAGGAAAGTGATGAGGCGTGAGTTTGTGCTAGAGCATGTGCGTAGTAAGCTGAGGGAAGAGTTCGATGATTTTAAGATGACATCTGAGATGACGGTTGCTGAGTACTACCAAAAGTTTAATGAGAAGTCTAGGTATGCTGAGGACATGAGGCTGAGTGAAGAGAACTTGACATTGAGGTTTGAGAAGGGGTTGACCCCAAGATTATGGAGAAGTTACTGGTGGGAGTTCTTACAAATGTGAAGGAGGTTTATGAGCGTGCTGGGAGGGCTGAGAGGTTAGTTAAGATGACCAAGGAGAGGGGTGCTGAGAAGAGAAAAGCTGAGAGCGAGGGAGGTGGTTAGTCTAGCTACAAGAAGAGTGGCCATAATCAAGTAAGAGCATATTCATCGGGCTCGGGGTTTAGTGCTGGGGCTTCTTACGGGCGTGGTGGTGGTGGTAGTAGTAGTTGGGGTATGACCTGCTATAACTGTGGCGGTGTGGGCCACAAGAGATATGAGTGCACCAGTGCGGTGAGTGTGGGTTTCCAGAGACCGTCGCAAGGGAGTTTCTCACAGGGTCCTGCGCAAAGCTATGCTAGTAACAGGCCGGCTGGGTCGTGGAACAACAGGGGAGGTCAGAGTAATAATGGTGGGGCTAACCGCAATGGCGGTAATTCATATCAGAGACCGCCGACGAACAACAACAACAACCAGGGGTTGGCTGCTAAACAGGCTACCTCAGCTAGTACTGTCCAGGGAGGTGGACAGAAGACCAGTGGTAAGCTGTTTATGATGGAGAAGAATGTAGCTGAGGATAATGCTCATGTTATCACCGGTACATTTCTTGTTAATGGAGTGTTTACCTTTGTTTTGTTTGATTCGGGAGCGTCACAGTCGTTTGTATCATTGAGTCATGTTAAACGGTTGGGTTTGAGTGAGTATGCGTCTGTAAGAGAGGAAGTTTTTATACCTTCGGGGGAGTCTGTATCTTGTGGGCGGTTGTATAGAGGTGTTTCTATATTAGTTGGACAAGTTGATCTACCAGTAGACTTGTTAGAGTTCCCTTTAAATGGTTTTGAGATGATAGTTGGGATGGATTGGTTGGGAAAGTACAAGGCTAAGATAGATTGTCATCAAAACAAGGTCTCTTTGAGGGGTCCTAAGGGGATTAGTGTGTCTTATCGTGGGTTTGTTGTCAAACCCAAAGTTAAGTTGATTGCAGCAGTGACCTTGAAGTCTTACCTGAGGAAAGGGTGTCCGTTGATCCTGTGTCATGTGAGAGATCACCGTATGGAGAGTCCGGCAGTTGAACAGATACCAGTGGTGGGAGAGTTTTCAGACGTCTTTCCAGAGGAGATACCGAGGTTACCACCGAAGAGGGAGATAGATTTCACCGTTGAGTTGAAACCGGGGACGAGGCTAATCTCTAAGGCACCGTACCGTATGGGTCCTAAGGAGTTGAAGGATCTAAAGAAACAGTTGGATGATCTGATTGAGAAGGGGTACATTAGACCTAGTGTATCACCGTGGGGAGCACCAGTCCTGTTTGTGAAGAAGAAAGATGGGAGCTTAAGGTTATGTATCGATTATAGGGAGTTGAACAGAGTTACAGTAAAGAACAAGTATCCTTTGCCGAGGATAGATGATTTGTTTGATCAGTTGAATGGTGCAACAGTCTTTTCCAAGATTGATTTGAGGTCGGGTTACCATCAGGTGAAGATTAGGGAAGAGGACATACTGAAGACAGCTTTCACGTCAAGGTATGGTCATTATGAGTATGTTGTGATGCCGTTTGGGTTGTCTAACGCACCTGCAGTGTTCATGGATTTGATGAACCGGATCTTTAGTCAGTTCTTGGATCGGTTTGTGGTGGTCTTTATAGATGATATCTTAGTCTTTTCTAAGACTAAGGAGGAGCATGAGGAGCATTTGAGGATAGTGTTGCAGACCTTGAGAGAGAACCAGTTGTATGCAAAGTTGTCCAAGTGTGAGTTCTGGTTAGAGGAGGTTGCTTTTCCGAGACATGTGATTTCAAAGAAAGGGGTAGCTGTGGATCCTGCAAAAATTGAAGCGATTACCAAGTGGGAAGCACCAAAGAATGTGGCAGAGATCAGGAGTTTCTTGGGTTTAGCAGGGTATTATCGACAGTTCGTTAAGGATTTCTCCAAGATAGCTAGACCTATGACAGCTTTAATGAGGAAGGAAAACAGGTTTTGTTGGGATGAAAGTTGTGAGACGGTGTTCCAAACCTTAAAGGAGAGTTTGACCATATCTCCAATCTTAGCATTGCCTGAGGGGAGTGAGAACTTTGAGGTGTATACAGATGCTTAAAAGAATGGGTTGGGTTGTGTGTTGATGGAGAATGGGAAAGTGATTGTCTATGCTTCTAGGCAATTGAAGCCTTATGAGGAGAATTATCCAACGCATGATCTATAGTTGGGTGCAGTTGTGTTTGCTCTTAAGATTTGGAGGCATTATCTATATGGGGCGACCTTTAAGGTGTTTTCAGATCACAAGAGTCTCAAGTACATCTTCACTCAAAAGGAGTTGAACATGAGACAGAGGAGGTGGATGAAGTTGATTGGAGATTATGACATGGATATTATATACCATGAAGGGAAAGCTAATGTGGTTGCAAATGCTTTGAGCAGGAAGAGCGTGCATTCTCTTTGCATGTCTATGTCTTTGATAAGATTGAGAGATGAGGTGGGGAAGTTTGGGATACATATGATCCAGAAAGGGGATGCTATAAGGGATTTGACAGTGCAACCAGACCTTTATGATGATATTCGCAGTAAACAGGCATTGGATCCCAAGATTGAGGAGTGGAGAGCTGGAGTAGAGAAAGGGACAGTGTAAGATTATCTATTCATACTGATGGTAGTGTGAGATTTGATGGGAGGTGGTGTGTTCCTAATGACGAGGAGTTGAAAAAGATAATCATGACAGAGGCTCATTGCACACCATACTCGGTACATCCAGGCGGTGATAAGTTATATAAAGATTTGAAGAAGACCTTCTGGTGGCCGGGGATGAAGAAGGAAACAACTGAGTTCGTGGCTCGTTGTTTGACATGTGAGAGACTGAAAGGGGAGTAGCGACGACCACAAGGTAATATTCAGTCTCTTGAGGTACCTGAGTGGAAGTGGGAGTCTATTTCTATGGATTTTATAGTGGGTTTACCGAAGAGTCAACAGGGTAATAACATGATATGGGTTATAGTGGACCGTCTGACCAAGTCAGCTCATTTTGTGCCAATGAAAGATACATGGACCAAGATACAGTTAGCTATGGCTTATCGGAAAAAATGTCGTTCGATTGCATGGGGTGCCTAAGGATATAACGTCTGATAGAGATTCGAGATTCATCTCACGGTTTTGGAAAGAGTTGCAGGAGTCTTTGGGAACTACCTTAAAGATGAGTACAACATTTCATTCTGCGACAGATGGCCAGATGGAGAGGATCATCACGACTTTAGAGGACATGTTGCGAGCTTGTGTTATGGATTTTGGTGGTAGATGGGAGTAGAGGGTGGATTTGATTGAGTTTTCCTACAACAACAACTATCACACCAGTATTGGCATGACACCATTTGAGGCTTTGTATGGGAGGAGGTGTAGGAGTCCGATTTGTTGGGACGATAGTGCTGAGTCAGTGGTTTTAGGACTAGAGATGGTACATGAGATGGTGGAACAGAATAAGCTAATCAGATAGAGGATGAGAGCGGCCCAGGATCGACGAAAGAGTTATGCAGATCTGCATTGCCGGGGTATAGAGTTTCAGGTTGGGGACAAGGTTCTTTTAAAAGTGTCTCCTATGCGTGGGGTCATGAGATTTGGTAAGAGAGAGAAGCTGAGCCAGAAGTTTATATGACCAAGATTTTGGATCGGGTGAGAGAGGTTGCTTATCGGTTAGCTTTACCGTCTGCTTTGGATAGAGTGCATAATGTATTTCATGTGTCTCAGCTGCGGAAGTATGTTAGTGATCCATCACATGTGTTAGAGGTTGAAAACATCGAGCTGGATGAGTCCTTGTCTTATCTTGAGGTACCAAAACAGATTCTTGATCAAAAGGTTAGGAAAACTAGACATGGTGAGACAGTGTTGCTTAAGGTTATGTGGTCTAACCATGAGGTTGAGGAGGCTACATGGGAGGTGGAAGAGGCTATGAGGCTACTACGGTTTTATGTGTCTTGGGGTACTCTATTGAGTGGGGCTTACTCTGTCGAGTAAGTATGGTTTTACGCAAAACAGTAGTCTGGCTGATAGGTACTCGATCGAGTAAGCTTGGCACTCGATCGATTAAGGGTCACTCGATCGAGTAAGTGACTTACTCGATCGAGTAAGTCGGTTAACAGGTGATATTTGACTGGTTTTGTTAATAATGCGGGAATGGTATATAAGGCCTTCGTCACTTTTATTAAAACACTTTTCAAAACCTAAAACAAACAAGAGAAGATTAAGAGTTACGTTCTTTCATCCTCGCCGCATTATTAGCAAATCCCGGAGTTAGGAGTGTCGGTTTTCGTCGTTCTTTACACCTTTGTGATCCTCGCGTCGTGGGTAAGCTATACATATCATTTTTATATTGTTTGGTTAATGTTAGATAAACCCTAATTGGGTGATTTGGGGGTTTTTGGCGGTTATGTGCTTATGGTGGTAATAATATGTATGTATGTATAGGAGGAGGGTTCATTGAGGAGAGATTCTGATTAGCTGCTTGATCGTCTGATTCTGTGTTGCTTTCCAGGTAGGGTTTCCCTACTCAGTATTAGTTACATAATGTGTGGTGGTGGTTGTTGTGATTAAAGATTGATTGTATTATTAAGTTGTTAGACGGTTATTGTTTTCATACTATTGATTGGTTTGTATCTGTCTGTGATCTTTGGGGCGCGTCCCTGGCTGAGTGGAGTCACTTGCGGGAGTGGCTTCACGCCCTTGGTTTGCCCTCTGTGGAACCCGCCATAGGAGGGGATGTGCACATTAAGGAAACTTGGGTTTATCACTCAGTGGTGATGAGCGGGGATTTGGTGGGTACGACTGCGGTCGCCCACTGGCGGTGTGGAGTACTTGTTGCGCTGGGTACTCTTGCAGCTGGACTACACACTTTAGTGTGTAGTCAGGTGTGTGGAGATTGGTTATGGAGACTGGAGAATTGTTGTGTTGTTAAGTTGTTTATGCACTTGTTCGGTGTGGCTTTGTTTTATGTAATTAGTACTGACCCCGTTTAAATGTTTTAAAAACTGTGGTGATCCATTCGGGGATGGTGAGCAGGTATGATATGACGCGTATGAGATAGCTGGGATGAGTCATCACGTGGCAGTTAGAAGTCTTCCGCTGTGTCAGATGATGTTTTGTAGTTTTGATAGTTTTACCAGTAGACCGTTTTGAGTACTTTGTATTTCAGTTTAACAGTTTGGAGTTGATATGTAATCACTTTAAACCGTATTTACTTTTAAATATGTTTCGTTATTGTCTTATGATTATCATTGCCTCAGGTAACTGAGATGGTGACGTTTCCATATCTTAAGTGGTCCTGGTAAGGCACTTGGAGTATGGAGGTGTCACATAAAATCAACACAAGTTGATGGGATAGGTATGGAGGCATGCGTCCCGAGGTCCACGGCCAGTTTGTGACACCCCATATACCAAGGAGCCTTAACAAGACCTTCCCTAGCATATAAGGGCATCACCATCTCGGTTGCCCGAGGTAAGTAATCATCAAAAGTGGATAAAAGAACATTTAAAATAACTTTACAAGTGATACAACCAAACTACTAAAACAAAAGGTATAACTCATCAAAACTATATAAACTACTTCTGCCATTTCTCGTGAAGACTCATCCCGTCAATACTCCATCAACCATCCAAGACAAAACCTGTTAAGACTGACTGCTCACCATAAGGGATCATGACAGACACAACAGAAACAAACAAAATACAAACCACACAAGGTCAATAACTGAAGAGACACACTAACCACAGGCATAACATGACAGAACAACAACATACACACAAGCCACATCTCCACCAATCAATCACCGTCACCGACTGTCCACTGGACCAGCCCTGCCAATGGGGGACCACAGCCGTATCCACCAAATCCCCACTCATCATACCGAGCGATAAACCCTGTCTCATTAATGTGAACATCCCCTCCCGTGGCGGGTTCCACGGAGGGCAAATCTAGGGCGTGAAGCCACTCCCGCAAGTGACTCCACTCAGCCGAGGACGCACCTCGAGAACCATAGATAACCGATCACAAACAGCTGCATCACAACAACAACCAATGGAACAACACACACACCAACCGATTACCATATACAACCAACTACACGGATACAACAACAATATGACAACCATCACACTAGACAACCAACAGAAACTGAGTAGGCGAACCTACCTTTAGCCAAAAGCAGCGATTCCTCGATAACCACATGACATCAACCAAGCAAGCAACCCCTATACAAATCATATAACAGCCTATTACTACCATTACAATCCTACAATAAACAATAATGACAAAGATGATGATGGTGACATACCTACGCATCTCACAACGGCGTTAAGACCGCTACCCGACTCAAGCAACTCATCCCCAAGGCACTAGCATCCTCAAAGCTCCCATGGAAGGAGTTATGGTGAAGGGAAAGGAGGGAGGCGACATCTAGGTATTTGGAAAGGAGGCGGAAATGATTTGCGATTCTAACAAAACACGATTATAAACCCTCGCTGAAAAGACGCTACTCGATCGAGTAACTAACCTACTCAATCGAGTAGCCCCTACTCGACCGAGTACCCAAGCTACTCGATCGAGTAGCCTCTACTTTATCGCGTACCACTCGTCCTTATACTCTAACAAGACACTAGGCATCCCTAGCACGCATTCCTAAAAACCATCACCTGCCCCCAAAGGTCGGTCAACGGGTCCCTAAAAGGACGGGTATTACACGGTTACTTGGGCGGCAAGTCAGAGCTTTCCTAAAAGCTCTGGAATTCTTTCTTGCTTTTTCCTATATAAAGAGATCATAATAGGAGATAAATCATAACTTCTTATTCTTCTTTTTCTCACAAAACTTTTGCTAAGCATGAATTCTCTTCGAAAAACCATGTCATCTTGGGCTTCCTATTATAAAGGATTGGATTCCCAAATAATTGTTGATACGGGATTGAAACAACTAGTCCGGTTAAGGCAGGTCTTGCCCGAAACTGTCTTTCTTGATGAATGCTTAAAATTCTGGGACCCTACCCATCATGTTTTTGCCTTTCCAGAAGGAGAGATTTGTCCTTTTCCAGAAGAAATTGTCATTCTAGGAGGTTGGAAGATTGAGCTAACTTCCGTTATTCCTGACTTTCTGAGGGGATGGGCTAACAAGTACTGTGATTTCCTTGTTTTGTCACGGGATGAGGCCCGTGCCTTTGTTGCTCAGAAATTTGGTCGTGCTGACGACCCGTTGATTCCCGTGGCGTTCCGTCGTATGGCTTTTGGATTGATCATGCTTCATCTTTATGCTTTCGAAGGACATATTGAGGTGCCAACCCGTTACGGGAAAGCGAAATTCATTCGGATTGTTGAACAAATGGAACAATGTAGGAGCCCGACTTGGCTCATCCTTGCTGAAATTATTGCGGGATTAGATGCTCGAAAGGCCAACTCGAACCTTGCTTATACTGGATCAACCCGTCTTCTACAGGTATGTCTTTTTGCTTTTTTTTTTTTTCGTTTTTTTTTCTTCTCTTTTTCTCTTTTTTTTCGTCTTTTCCCTTTTTTATCTTTTTTTTTTCGGGGCCCACCTCCTTTCTTTTCCGTGGGTTTTGACATCATTTCCTGTAGTCTGATTCGCTTTCGGCCCTTTTCACATATCTGGATGTGTGAGAGACTCGAGTTGGTTGATCCACCAAAGGTTCCGGGTGCATATGAAGTGCGAAGTTTCACCTCTCATCATCTTCAATTTCCAACTGGAAAGAGAGAGCCTTTCTTGCGACAACGGCTTTTTGCCAATGCTGGGTTACATGTTAGATGGGCTTTGCCCTGGCTTCGCCTTACTGCAGTTACTGGTTTGTCTGAAACTGATAGTACTAGGCATCTCACTCTTTTAGGCTTGGAATGGTCCACCCATATCTATCCGGACCATGTTCTTCGACAGGTCGGTCGTCGGCAACGGAGTCCTGCTATTGAGCCTGTTCGCGGCCACGTTCAATAAGTGACTCTCTCGAGGTTCAATGCATGGTTGGAGTCCTTGACTCGGAGGACTATCTGGCATATTTCTGAGCCATTTCCTTCTACATGGTTGGAGAAGCAAAGGACTATCTGGCATATTTCTGAGTCCTAGACACTTTGTTGTTGGATATATACTGGGTTGCTATTTGCTAACACATATTGTTACTTGAATTATGTATGCCTTTTAATTTTATCGCCATAATTTTTTTACGATATATTATCTTTAAATTTTATAAGCGGTGAAAATATCCGACGGGTACCCGCTCCACCCGCTTCACCCGGTGGATATGGATGTGGATGGATGAAAAAATATTAAGTGGATGAGGGTGGGATATGGATGACCATAAATTCAATGGATATGGATATGGATATGGTTCCACCCCATTCATATCCCACCCATTGCCATCCCTACTTGGGTGTCACCCTCTTATTTGCAGTGGACTATTGGACCTTCTTTCAAGACCCGGAGAAAACTTTACGAGGATGAAGTTGTTGATTACAAATACCACAAGAGAGGGGAGAAGAATCGAGAATTATTTACTGGGACGACCCCGATTTCATCTAGGCCCGAAACAGAGACCGACTCGACTCCTAGGACTAACTTTTTGATTTCAGATGTGTGGAAGAGGTTAGGTTCGAGGAATGAAAGTGAGTTGACACCCGTAGAAAGACTTGGTCCTTGATCTAGTGTGAAAGACAGACTGGGCCCTCGGGAAGAGTTGATGGTTCCTCCGAAGAAAAGAGCCCGAGTGATGATGGGTGAGACTTCGTCTCGTCGTGATGGGGCGTGTGGCCCGGCTGAGGATAGCAAAGAGTAGTCTTCGACATTACTATCTCTTATTACTATTACTGTTTGTGTGCTTTCCTTTTTAGTTGTGTGTGATGGGCTATGCCCGGAATAAAAAAATTGTAACCGGCTTCGCCCGGAATTTAGAATAAATAAGCATCAAAAATTTCATTTTTGTTTTACATGTTTCGGTTGTACTCTTAACTAAGAGTTGCCTAGGTACCTGCTTTGCAACAGAATCAAACCTAGTCCATAGTTCTCGTTTAAAATATTTCATGCAGTGTAAACAACTCACAACTTATTCCAGAAACATTTGCAATTCAAAAATTATTTCATAACATTTTGAGAATGAGGTCGTTAATGATAGTATTTCTTCAGCTGATCCGAATTTGTAGGATTTGTGAAGTCATTCCCATCCAAATATGTTAATCGAACAACGCCTCCCGACAAAATCTTTTTTGCCAAATAAGGGCCTGCCCAATTTGGTTTGAAGTTACCCCTCGGGTCAATTAGTAACAAAGCTCTAATTGATTTGAGAACCAGATCTCCCTCACTAATTCCCCTCGGTTTCACCTTCTTGCTAAAAGCTCTCTCTATCCTTTTCTGGTAGAGTTGGATATGGTACAATGCGTTCAAACGTCACCCGTCGAGCATGACTAGTGAATCGTATCTTGTTTGAACCCAATCTGCTTCAGGAACCAGACTTTCTAGTATGATCCTTAGGGACGGTATTTCCAGCTCAACTGGTTGAACCGCTTCGATTCCGTATACCAAGTAATATGGAGTTGCTCCTGGGGCTGTTCTATTTTGTTGGCAGCCTCTACCGCACCATTCGTCTGTGGTCGGTATGGTGATGACTTGTGATGTTTGATTTTATACTTTTCAAGTATAACCTCGATCTTAGCTTGGAAATGAGTTCCATCATCACCGATGAACTCATGCGGTACCCTATACCAGCAAATGATGTCATTCTGAATGAACTATGCTACTTGCTTTGCTTTCAGCACTTTGTAAGACTTAGCCTCTACCCACTTCATGAAGTAGTCAATTGCAACAAATAATGCCCTTCAGTTTCTGATGGGTGTACTTTTCCAATGATGTCGATTCCCCAGGTTGAAAATGGCCAGGGTGACGTCATGGTGTATAACATAGAAGGTGCCACATTTTTTACATTTGCGAATATCTGACAATTGTGAGAGTGGCTGACATATTTGCAATAATCTGTTTCCATCGCTGTCCAATAATAACCAAGTCTTATGAACTTACGGACTAGCATATGAGCATTAATGTGTGGCCCACACTCGCCGTAATGGACTTCTTCCATAACCTTTTCAGCTGTCGGTTTATCAATACATCACAACAAAACACCTTGAGCCGTCTTCTTGTACAATCGCTCGTCATCAGTCTTAATGAACTGGACGGATAACATTCGTAGGGCGCATTTTCCACGCGTGTCAAGGTCAGGAGGATACTCTCCTGTTTCCTTGAATTTCAAAACGGCTGTGTACCAGGGTTCGATTTCACTTTCCTCGGCATCATTGATTACATTTACATAGGCAGGTGATGATCTTTGTTTGACACATATTGACATACTGTCTATGTGGTCGGGAATGTTGATCCAAGCAGCTAACTTGGACAATGCATTTGCAAATTGATTTTCCTCTCTCGGGAGGTGAACATATCGAATGTCTTCGAAGTATTTTTCCAACTCTTCGACTCTGGTTTGATACAGGGCTAAACTTTGGCTTTTAATTTTCCATGACCCACCTACTTGATTGATCACAAGGGACGAATCTCCATGAACTTGCAACTTCTTCACACCCAAGTCTAGAGCACTGCGTAAACCAAGCAAACATGCTTCATATTCAGCGGCGTTTTTTGTGACATTGTAGATACCTCATTTATGCACCTCTCGCAAACCACCCGGTGATGATTGGGCCGCACGTTTGGTACGCGAAACGATTTGTGACAGTTCGTAAGTTTATCGTCAAGTGATTGCTAAAACACTAATGTCTACATCTTAGTTGTCATCTACGTGCCGATACGGTCGTTTTGACAGTAATAAGAGTACATTTGGAGTCCGGGCCTAAAACCGTCTCCATTTTCTGATAACCGTAAAATCCCGAGTCAGAATGTTCTGGAATGTTCTGGAATGTTCCGGATATTTCTATTCCATATTTTTATAATTATTTCACAATCTTTATTCTTTGGTAAACAATTTCCCGTAATATTCATACAAAATATTAGGGAAAACCAAATTATTCCGTCCTTCTATGACTTAAACATGGGAATCTTTCTTCCGCAGGAGGAAACCACTTGGGAACAGACGCAGCAGGTGCTGCGCCTCTTCCAAGAGACGCAATGACTGCTGCGCCTCTTCCCAGGTCCTTTTCTGCGTATTTTTCGTATCTTTTTCATATCTTTTCGAGATTTACTTCCAAAGTCTCTCCGAAAACCCTATTCCTTCACGTGATTAGTATAAATAGGAGCCTTAGCTCCTCATATTTCTCACGCGAGTGTCCGCCCTTCTCTTCTCCCTTTGCATTCTAGACCTTTGTTCTTACTTTTTGGCGTCTACATGCTTGAACATTCGACCACGTAAGCTCGGATCTTTCTGAGTACCAGCCTCGTTTGCATGACCGACCAATTTGACCAACTCCACATCAATCAACTTAATTAATCTTAATCGTTTTTCCTCTTAAGGCATTAAGCTTGTACTCGGGGATGAGGTGGTGACGGTTATAAGTGCTTACGCACCTCAAGTAGGTTTGAATGCTTCTTTTCGACGAGCCTTCTGGGAAGATTTGGAAGAGGTTGTAGAACGAGTCCCTATTGGAGAGAAATTAATCATTGGTGGTGACCTCAATGGGCATGTGGGTACTAGTCGAGTTGGCTTTGAGAACATTCATGGGGGTTTTGGGTTCGGGGAGAGAAATGAAGCAGGAAGTGACATATTGGATTTTGCTTTGGCATATGACTTGGGTGTAATGAACACTTGGTTCGAGAAAAGACATTCTCATTTGGTGACTTATAGAAGTGGAGGTAATGCTAGTCAGATCGACTTTCTTTTGGTAAGGAATATGTGGAGGAAAGAGTACACCGATTGCAAGGTCATACCCGGGGAAAGTGCCGCAACACAACATAGACTAGTGGTTCTTGATTTTCGGGGTAAGAGAGACTTGAGGAAGAGAAAGATAATCGGTGAGGCACAGATCAAGTGGTGGAAGCTACAAGGGGGAAACCAACAAGCGTTTTTGGATAAGGTTGGAAGGAGCGATATTTGGTCGGATTGCGAGGAGAAAGATACTGATGCAACGTGGGATAAATTGGAGCATGTTGTAAAGGATTTGGCGAGGGATGTGTTAGGGGAATCTAAAGGGAATAGACCATCAAGTAAGGACACATCTTGGTGGAATGATGTGGTGAGACAAGCGATAAAGTCTAAACGTGAATGCTATAAGGTTCTGGGGAAATGCATGAGTGATGAGAACTTTGAAAAGTACAAGGAGGCTAGACGAGCCACTAAAAAGGCCGTATGGGATGCGAGGGCAAAAGTTAACCAAGAAGTGTATGCCAGGTTGGACACGAGAGAAGGAGAGAAGGATATCTATAAACTGGCTCGCATAAGAGACCGAAAGACGAGAGATATTGGGAGAGTTAGGTGTGTGAAAGATATGGACGACAAGGTTCTCGTTCAGGATAACGAAATAAAGGCTAGATGGAGTTCTTACTTCGATAATTTATTCAATGGACATCAGGAACAAGGTTTTGGGGATGTAGAGGTAACACCAAGCATGGTGAATCAGGAATTTGTGCGTAGAATACAAAAGAGTGAAGTTAGAAAGGCGTTAAGGAAGATGGGGTCAAAGAAAGCAGAGGGACCGGATGGTATACCCATAGAAGTCTGGAGGTGCTTCGGGGAGAAAAGGGATCGAATGGGTAACCATGCTCTTCAACAAGATTTGGAGGAGCAACAAGATGCCATCGGCTTGGAGGAGAAGCACTCTTGTCCCTTTGTACAAGAACAAAGGTGATGTTCAAGAGTGTTCCAATTATCGGGGAATTAAGCTTATGAGTCATACGATGAAGTTATGGGAGCGGGTTATCGAGCAAAGGCTTAGGAGATGTGTAGACATCTCAGAAAACCAATTTGGATTTATGCCCGGGAGTTCGACTATGGATGCGATTTTTATCATGAGACAGTTGATGGAATACCATCGGGACAAGAAGAAGGACTTACATATGGTTTTTATTGACTTGGAAAAGGCATATGATAGGGTACCAAGAGAAGTACTTTGGTGGGCTTTGGCGAGAAAGGGTGTGTCGCGAAAATATATTGACCTCATAAAGGACATGTATGAGGGGGCTAGTGCAAGTGTTCGCACTAATGTTGGGAGAACGGAAGAATTTCCTATTACCATCGGGGTGCATCAAGGTTCCGCACTTAGTCCTTTTCTCTTTGCTATAGTTATGGATGAGTTGACAAGGGATATTCAGGACGACATCCCTTGGTGTATGATGTTTGCTGATGATATTGTGTTGATTGATGAGACAAAAGAGGGGGTGGAGAGAAAGTTGGAATTGTGGAGGCAGACTTTAGAGACTCGTGGGTTCAGGCTGAGCAGGAGTAAGACTGAGTATTTGAGGTGTCAGTTCACTAAGGTGGCGGGGTTGAGATCGACAGAGGCGGGGAGTATTATTTTCGCTGGTAATGTTGTTGAGGGGTCGGATTTCTTCGATATCTAGGATCTATTATTCAAAAAGATGGGGAGTTAGACGGAGATGTGGCTCACAGAATTAAAGCGGGATGGTTGAAATGGAAGAGTGCTTCAGGGTTTCTATGCGATAAAGATATGCCCCAAAGATTAAAGGGAAAATTTTATCGCACGGCAATTAGGCCTGCCCTACTTTACGGCTCCGAGTGTTGGGCCGTGAAGCATTGTCACATTCAAAAGATGAGTGTGGCGGAGATGCGCATGTTGAGGTGGATGTGCGGACATACAAGGCAAGATCGGTTAAGGAATGAGGTGATTAGGGAAAAGGTAAAAGTGGCGCCAATAGAGGACAAGATTATGGAAAACAGACTAAGATGGTTTGGCCATGTGAGAAGGAGACCTATGGACGCACCAGTTAGGAGGCTGGAGACTTGGAGAACAGAAAAGGTCCCTAGAGGCAGAGGAAGACCGAGACAGACATGGTTGAGAGTGATAGAGCACGATATGAGAGTTCTGGGGCTTGAGGAGAGTATGGTGACGGAGAGGGCACAATGGAGGGAAATGATACATGTGGATTTTTAGTATTTGATGTTTTTTTTGACAGATTTAATGTTTTTTATTTAATTGAAAAATTAAATTATTTATTTTTCTCTCCTTTATTACACTTTTTCACCAACCACTGTCTTATAGATTTTACCTGGTTCATTCCGGAGCCTTAACTCTATTTCGGTTTTTAAAAATCGTTTTAATCTTTTCTCTCGATTTAAATTTTAAGTTTTTATAAAAGAAATACGGAATTCGATTTTAAAACCCCTAAGTTTACCTTGACTTTCCATTGCATTTTCGTTCTTCCTTTTTGTTTTTCATCTTCCCTTTTTTATTCGCATTTTGTGGTGTGCGTTCACCCTTGGACGGTTCGAAAGGATGATTCATGTCAGCCGACCCCAAATCATTTTGGGATTAAGGCTCTGATGTTGTTGTTTGTTGTTGTTGTTGTTGTTGTTTTTCCTCTTAAGAGGGCACTTTCGCTACATTCGAGTCGAGCATCACTAATCGATAACATAGTCCTTCTCGTTTCGTCAAACATGTAAGTCTGAGGGTGTAAATCCTTCTTTATTTATTGTTTTTTTTTTTTACTTTTTGTATCATCACTAATGTAAGGTTTATGTCGAAAACACCACTTAAACCCGATTTATAAAACTGTGCTTTAAAACCCCTTTTTACGGATTTCCAGAAGACAAACCGTCGAGAAAGGACGCAGCAACTGCTGCGCCTCTTCGAAGCAGCGCAGTTCCTGCTACGCCTCTTCGTGAGGCTGCCGCAGTTCCTGCTTCCTTTCTTCTTCCTTCGTCCTCTGTAATTCGTCAAACCTTTGTTCGTTTTCGTTTGTTTTCTTTAATTCTTCGATACAATAGTCTAATAATTTCATGTATATTATTTATCATTCATTCACACGTTTAATTCATCATTAAATTTGACTTAAATCCCTTATAATCTCATATTTGCGGGTTTTTCGTCATTAAATTCAATCTGGATTGTAGAGATTCGATTTGTTCATATCGGGTTTCTGGAATTCGATCTTTGATATATTTTCATCTGTCTTTTGTCGTATTCGTCATTAATTTGTTGTTAATTCATCTTGTTTAACCTATTTAGTTCACCTATGTCATTAATCAATCTTTCATTCATGTAAATAATCTGTTTACATCCGTCTCATCCGTCTCATCCATGTTTTATTGCTTTTATGACCATTAATTACATGTAAATAACCTATTAATCACTTTCATCCGGGTAAATATGTTAATTACCCATTAAAATCGCCAATTTACATTACGTTTTGCAGTTCCGGCTTCACAGCCAGAACTCACCCTTGGAACAGACGCAGCATCTGCTGCGCCTCTTCTAGAGGGCGCAGTCCTGCTGCGCCTGTTCCAGGTTGAATTCTGTCTCTGAACTCCGTTGTTGCTTGACCTAGTGTAATTAGCTTACGTATAATTGACTATTACTCGTATTATCACCCACTGGTCTGTTCGTTAGTTCTTTTTCATTCTTTTTCTCAAACTATCCGTTTCAAGGGTATTTTCGACATAAATCAATGAAACCCGATGTAATTATTGTAATTTTTATTGTAATTTTCTATCATTGTAATATTTATCGCATTTGTATGATTTATTTACGTGTTTTCGCATATAATTAAGCATTAAATCCCTACTTTGACCCAATTGTATGCTAAATTAATTGTCCACTGACTTAGTCTAATTCTCACATGTTAGGATTAAAACTTGGATGTTGCATTGCATGCATATAATCGACGATATATCGAGTATAGATGATGTCCCTAATCATTAGTAGAGGCCGCTATCGAGGCGGGCGGGATTAGGTGTTCGATCAAAAGAGCTTCCTAATACGTACCCTCACCCCTTACTCCAGATCTCTGTGAACATCCGTGTTCATTGGCATCCACGAGAGTCATTCTAGACATAGAATGTTAAGGGTAACGATTGCTTAGTGTTCATGTCACTACTTTGTGTCTTGACATGACACGAGGTATTCGAACGGTTCCAATTTCCTATAAAAATTGGTGGCGACTCCAACAAATGCAAACGCTTGTTCTCTCCTCCCAAGCGCCCCCGTGGGCCCCCGTTGTCCACAGTTTGGCGACTCCGCTGGGGAGAATACACTTACGTGTAGCCAAGGGTGAAACTTGAACAAGGTTAGGGAATAATTTGTACAAGACAATTGTCGGTTTTCATAACTCGGTCTTCCTAGACCGTTTCATTCGGCCTTCCTAGGCCCAACCCAACCCATTCGACCAATCGTCCCGTCTAAACGGTCCTAATTCTTATTTGGGCCTAAGGATGGATAGCGATTGACGTCATCCATACCATGATGCTTACTCTTGTTTGTATCAAAGACCTTCACTACTTGAGGAAATGGACTAGGAATTGGCCTTACTCTTGTTTGGTACGAGCCTCTCCACAGACTTCGGGTTTGATTGTTCGGTATGGTAACCCACCCTTTAAACCAAAACCCTTTTAAATGCACTCAGCATCCCGTTATAATTCTTGTATGAATGTTTGTACCTTATGTGATCACCATTTCTAAACAAAACCATGACGATTTTTGTAAAAATCAAAACCCTTTTTTAAACAGAAATTTCGAAAAAGGTCGTTGATTAGTGCAAAACCCAGTCAAAACTCTGTCCGTTTGTCGAGTCAAAATTCGGGACCAAGCCCATTTCAAAACCTCACTTCGAGTCCACTCCTACAACTACACTATAGTTGACTAGGATACATATTTTCAAAACTTTGTCTTTTCTTCAAAGCCCACTCAACACAAGTGGCACACACCCACTTCAAGAGTCAAAACATTTCTTCTCTTTGCAAGTGTGTTAGAATGGTCGATCGTGTTTTGATTCGTCATCGATCTCTTATCCAGTTTTCAAGATGCCTGGAACCAGTGACGCTAACCTCAACCAACTTCAAGATGGTAATGATAGAATCCTAGCCGCACTAGCTCAAATCCAAGTTACTCAAGATCAAGTGTATGATCGCCTTGATACCATCGAGGGCCGGATCTATGCCGTAGAGGGGAGGTTGCCTCCTCACGAAAGTGAAGTAGTAGGTGACTTCGTGAGTGAATCCAAGGACGAAAATCCTCTCATGGGAATGACTGTAGCCGAGAAAAGACTCCAATACTTAGAGGAGCAATTGATGTACCTTAAAGGAGATGGCATTTATAGGGAGAACAACCGCAAGTATGAGGCCGTCAATTCCAAATTGCCAACCAACTTCAATATGAAGGATATCTCTAAATTCAAGGGGCATGAAAACCCTTTAAACCACATCCGTGCCTTCAAGGATTACATGTCTATCAAAGGCATCAAACCCGAGATGTTCTTAGGGATCTTTCCTTCATCTCTTGACACCATCCCAAAGCAATGGTTCTACTCTTTAGAACACAAGAAGATCGCTACTTGGGAAGATGCCGCGATCGAGTTTGCTAAGCAATATGCGGATAATGGCGAGAACCAAGTTAACATGCGCACTCTAGAGGTTCTTACCCAAAATGACAAAGAAGGATTCACCGACTTCCTAAGTAGGTGGAGGAAAACTAGTACCCAACTAGTTGAACGCCCGGATGAGGCTACCCTTGTGGAGAAGTTCGTGGACAATCTCAAACCCATCTATGCCAATCATTTGAGATACCAAAACATCAAAACTTTCAAGGACTTAACCGTACTAGGAACAAGGATTGAAGATGACATCCGTAAAGGGCTCTTGTCCAAAACGGTAGGTCGAGGATATCAAGGCTCAACAAGTCGTTCATACGGCTCCACTAGCAAGACCGATGAAGTTAACCTTCTCGAGCCATCCAAGAAAAATACCTCACCAAGGAAATTCACAAACCTTGGGGATACTTACTCCAACGCTCTAAAAATATTAATGAAGCAAGGCAAACTCCAACCCATATGACCTACTCCCGAACCCGAAAAGAAATCCAATTTCTGGGACGAGAACTCGTACTGTGAATACCATAGGGGCAAGGGGCATGACACAGAAAAATGCTACAAATTGAAAAATGTGCTTCAAGACATGATTGAAGATGGCCGACTACCAATACCGCCGGGAGGTAAACCCAACAACACTCAGAACCCACTTGGGATTCTAGTGATCACAAGTGATGAATCTACCTTAGATTGTTCACACCTCATTTCTCCAATCGAAGAGGAGATCCACGCAATTGAGAATGAAGGGTTCTACTCTACCATCTCCCCTACCATTTCCGACTACATCACATGGGCAAGGAGTGTGGATAGACAAGTTTGGGAATTAGAAAATGTGGTGATGACTTTACATGACCCCAACACAACACCTAAGGAGTATGTGCCACTAATCTTCTCTCAAAATGCTACTATGCAAGAAATAGTCGCCGTGGTTGATAAACTAGTCGACCAAATCATACGACTAGAAGACGAGATCATGAGAATGAGGGAACTAGCTACAATCAACGGAGTATGGGCCGATGACGACGAGGACGAGTATCTCATTGAAAACTTCCTAGTCAAAGAAATAGTCCAAAATGGTGAAGACCAAGATGTGGACCACCCAACGCGTTCGAGCCGTCCATATCAAAGCACTACTCAAAATGGTCCAACCAACGTTGTCACGCCAAATGATAACGAAGATGACTCCACTGATCATTTGCTCAAGCAATTACAGAAGACAAAGGCTGATCTTTCAGTCTGGCAATTGGTAGCAAGCTCATTCCCATATCGCCAAGCTTTACTGCAAGCTTTGGCCAAACTAAACGTAACACATAACTCCACACCCGAAGATGTAGTCAACTTGGTCTTCCAAGAATTACCGAAGCTAAGTAATCCTATTACTTTCTCAGAC
Organism: Silene latifolia; assembly: GCF_048544455.1. NCBI lineage: Eukaryota > Viridiplantae > Streptophyta > Magnoliopsida > Caryophyllales > Caryophyllaceae > Silene > Silene latifolia. The sequence continues at coordinate 51,440,055 of NC_133536.1, forward strand.
GAAGATTTGCCACCTTTTGGCGCTAGTCACAACTTGGCTCTTTACATCACTGTCATTTGTCTAAAGAAGAACGTTCCAATGACCTTGGTAGATGATGGCTCCACGGTCAACGTCATACCCCTCAAAACGGCATACAAATTAGGCATGAAAGAGTCAGATTGGACCCCTACCAATCAAGGTTTTCGCGCATATGATGGTACGCGACGAAAGGTAGTAGGACTCGTTAACCTAACCATAGCCAAAGGGCCAATTGAGCGAAAGGTTAACTTCCAAATAGTGGACATTGAAGCTTCCTTCAACATACTTCTAGGAAGACCTTGGATCCACGCTTCCAAAGCGGTGACATCCACCCTTCATCAAAAAATCAAGATCCCACTAAATGGTAAAGTGGTGACGATCACTTCGTCACCCATCAAGGCGATAATCGTAAAGAAGTCGAACAATCAAGTCCTTACGGATCCAGTATATGAACTTGGGGGCTTCCAAAGCATAAATGTCATAGAAAGCGAATTGGTACCCTTACACTATGATCCCTACTCCAACTTGGTGGTTAACCACATACTCAAATCCCAGGTATACTTCCCTGGAATGCCTTTAAACCCTATCCGAAGAAACACCTTCGCACCATACAAGGAAGGCAACTAAAAAAGGATACCACTTGGACTAGGGTACAAACCCACTAAAGAGGAAGTTCTCGAGATGCTTGCTCAAGTTCAAAACCGTAAGTACGTGGGAGTCCAAATGCGACCCTATCTCCCTACCCTAAATGGGTACTTCGTTAAGGAAGGAAGCCTAGAACTCTTTCACGGATTTCCCGAACCTTGGCACTATCTCGAGAGGAAGCTAGCCGGAATCGAGATCTTTCACGATTGTTACTTCATCCCTCCAGAAACGGTTCCTACCGTCAAAACCCGTCAAGCACCTTGCTTAGACGAACAAGCTGTTAGTCTATTGTTTAGAGAGGATCGATTTGTTAGAGCCGCGCAGGATGAGATCATTACCATGATACTTCAAGACGATCACTTCAACCCTACCGCGTTAATCACAGAAACAAACGCGAATCAACAGAAAGGATGGAGAAAATCAATCAAGTGGACCAACAATCAAGGAAGACTATTCAAGCTCACCACTGGAGAAGGAGAGATGTTCAAAGGAGAACCAGAAGACGATGAATTCGAGTCGAGTCGAGTCGGAGTCGAGTCGAGTCTAGAGAAGTCACTAGGGAGTCTCCTCCCGTCGTCATCCCCATTCCCTTTGTTTCTCCTAGCTTAGCCTCGAGTAGTAACAGATAGTTCGGGAAATGTCCCAACCACTTTGTCCCTTTACCGCCGCCGACCACGGATCGATGGCTTCTTTGTTTCAACTTTTCTCAAACTTTAATATGAATAAATCAGGTTCTGCTTACTCTTTGTGTTATCTTGAGTGCAATTCTGTTTACGATGATACTGAGGATGACCAAGACCCAGATTCAATTGAAATACCTCCCTATGTAGCCAAAGAAATACTACAAGAAGGGGAAGGGGGACCAGTAATAGAAGACACCGAACCCATCAATGTAGGAACCAAACTAGAACCCCAAGAACTTAGGATACGGACTACCTTGAGCTCTACCGAAAGGGCCGATTTCATAGACCTCCTAAACGAGTTCAAAGACGTCTTCGCTTGGTCCTACAAGGACATGCCAGGGATCGACAGGGATATCGCCGAGCATAGAATTCCGATTAAGCTAGGTTTCAAGCCTGTAAAACAGAAGCTTCGTCGAATGAGAACGGAATGGGCTCTCAAGATTAAGGAAGAAGTTGATAAGCAATTCAAAGCCGGGTTCATCAAAGTTTCCGAGTATTCTGACTGGGTAGCCAACATAGTACCTGTACCCAAAAAGGATGGGACAATCCATGTTTGTGTTGATTTTAGAGACTTAAACAAAGCAAGTCCTAAGGATGACTTCCCTCTACCACATATCGACATATTGGTGGACAATACTGCATACCACGCATTACTATCCTTCATGGATGGGTATGCGGGTTATAACCAAATCAAGATGGCCATAGAAGACATGCATAAGACCGCTTTCGTCACTCAATGAGGAACCTATTACTATACGGTAATGCCGTTTGGGTTAATCAACGCCGGAGCTACATATCAACGCACCGCAACCACACTCTTACATGACATGATGCACAAAGAAGTTGAGGTATACGTAGACGACATGATTGTCAAGTCCAAGGATATAGAGGGACATATCGCAAACCTTCGCAAATTTTTCGCAAGGCTACGAAAGTACAACATGAGGCTTAATCCTCAGAAGTGCACATTCGGAGTAACATCTGGCAAACTCATGGGATACGTCGTTAGCCAACGAGGTATAGAAATAGATCCTTCCAAGATCAAGGCTCTGATTGAAATGCTACAACCTTAGACTGAAAAAGAAGTATGAGGATTCCTAGGAAAAGTGCAATATATAAGTCGATTCATATCGAAACTCACCATGATTTGCGAGCCTATCTTCAAGAAGCTAAAGAAAACGGATCACACCATGTGGGATGATGATTGTCAAAAGGCATTCGATCGAATAAAGAAGATATTGGCTAAACCACCAGTGCTCATGCCACCTCAACGAGGTCAACCTCTTGGTTTATATCTCACAGTAACCGAAACAGCCATGGGTGCCATGCTAGCTCAAACTGTAGGAAGCGAAGAAAGGGCTATCTACTACCTTAGTAAGAAGTTCTTGGAGTACGAGTGCAAATACTCACAACTCGAAAAGACATGCCTCGCTCTTGTGTGGGCAACGAAGAAGCTACGTCATTACATGCTTAGCTACTCCGTCAAAATATACTCCAAAATGGATCCAGTCAAATACCTCTTTGAAAAACCCGTTCTCAACGAACGTCTAGCAAGATGGACTTTGATGCTCTCAGAGTTCGATCTCAAATACGTGCCCCTGAAAGTTATAAAAGGGCGCGCCGTTGCCGAATTCTTCGCAGAGAATCCTATCAATGATGCACAAACAATAGACACTTGGTCATTTCCAGACGAGGATATACTCCAAACCGATGTAGACTCCTGGGACCTTTACTTTGATGGAGCATCAAACTTAAGGGGATTTGGAATAGGAGTGTTGCTCATTTCTCCTGAAGGTGAGCATACACCAATCTCTGTCAAACTCGACTTCGAGGTGACAAATAACGCTGCAGAATACGAAGCTTGTCTCATTGGACTATAAGCGACAGTGAGCTTAGGCATTAAAAACCTCCGAGTACATGGGGATTCATCCCTGATCATCAACCAAGTTACGGGATCTTGGAAAATCCGAAGCGAAAGCCTAGCACCTTATCAAGCCAGAATAGACCAAGTTGCTCAGTTCTTTGATCACATGACATATCTACACCTACCTCGGGAAGAAAATCAATTTGTGGATGCTCTTGCAAAACTCGCATCTTTGATTAATATGGCAGATGACATGGTGGAAATGCCTTTATGCATCGAACGACGGTCAGAGCCAGCTTATGTCCACCAAATCACCGACGAAGAGGAAATCGGACAGGAACCCTGGTTCCAAGCAATCCTAAATTTCAAGCTCAACGGTACCTATCCACTGGATATGGACAAGAGGGGACAACGTGCTATACGCCTACTAGCTTCCCAATACGTTCTCATGCAAGGAGGGTTGTACAAAAGAACACCTCTTGGTGTAATTCTACGTTGCCTTGATCATTCACAGGCACGAAAAGTGATGGAAGAAGTCCACGATGGAGAATGCGGTCCTCACATGAGTGGGCCCATGATGGCAAAGAAAATCACACGTTTGTGGTATTATTGGACCACAATGGAATCCGATTGCATCAAATACGTAAGACATTGCCACAATTGCCAAATCTTCGGGAATGTATAACATGTCCCTCCTTCATTGCTCTATACAATGACATCTCCTTGGCAATTTTCTGCCTGGGGAATTGATATAATCGGGAAGATAACTCCAGCTAGAACAGGAGGTCACTGTTTCATCCTAGTGGCAATTGACTATTTCACCAAATGGGTAGAAGCGGCTTCCTACGCTAGTCTCACGGCTAAAAATGTGGCAAAGTTATCACAAAACAACATCATCTGTCGACACGGTTGCCCACATGAGATCATTAGTGATAACGGATCACATTTCCAAGCTGAGACGGAGCAATTGCTAGCCAAGTACAAAATTAGGCATCACCACTCTTCGCCGTATAGACGACAGACTAATGGCGCGGTAGAGGCAGCAAACAAGAACGTTGTCACAATTCTCAAGAAAATGATTGAGAACTATCGAGATTGGCCGAGCAAGATACCCTTTGCTTTGTGGGGATATCGCACATCTGTTAGGACGCCCACTGGGGCTACCCCTTTCTATTTGACTTACGGCATGGAAGCTGTACAACCAGTCGAGTTAGAGATACCATCTTTGCGCATCTTACTCGAAAGTCAAATCCCAGAAGCTGACTGGAAGAGGGATAGATATGAAGAACTCATCCTCCTGGTTGAACGTAGGCTACGCGCCTTTCACCATGTCCAAACATATCAAGCACGTATCAAACTCGCTTTCAACAAAAGGGTTAGGCCCAGAAACATCAAAGAAGGAGACTTAGTACTCAAATCGGTTAGAGCTCTTTTACCTGTCGACCCACGGGGAAAATTCAAACCTAATTGGGCCGGACCATTCCTAGTCAAATCAATACTTCCAGGGGGTGCGGTTAGGATCACAGACCTAGATGGGAATGAGTTTTCCAACCCGACAAACCTCGACCAACTAAAACGGTAATATGCCTAGAATAGGAAGAAAAACGCGCCTCGCGTAACCTCACGTGTCGCTCTTGTGACACTAAATAAACGGCCCCTGGCCAAGCTGAAATAAGCTAATGTCACTCTGCTCTTGCATTTTGACAAATTTGTCATCCTCATATCATCAAATAAACTAAACTGCACCTTCAGAGTAAGCAAAAGCTCATGCTTATTTTCTAAGTTCATTTAAAGCTCTTGCTTAGAACAATTATTCTTTTACATTTACTCGAACTACGCGCAAGGGTTTGATTTCATTTTTTTAATGAATACGTAGCCAATCCTTCACCGGATGCAACCCATTAATTTTTAAAATGTAAATAGAAGGACATTTGCATTGCATTTGGAATTCGACAAGAATAATAAATAGAAAATCACAACGGTTTCATAACCATTTAACCTTTTTATTTCATTCTTTTTCTAATAATAATACGCCACATAATAATAAATAAAATAGGCTAGGATTCTAAAAACCCCACCTTTTTATTACAACAATAATAATAATAAATAATAATAAAAACTAGGGCTATTCCTCCATTTTCCCCTTGCCTTTGTCATTCTTGTCATATTTCTTGTCACGACCTCGAGCCGGACGCTCTTGCGCCACTTCGGACCTAATCACCAACGGCCTTTCTCGAGGCCTAACCTTACCATTCTTGCCAATCACCATCTCCACGGCAGGAGAAGTCTTCGGTTTCTTCGAAGGATGAACAACTCGAAACCCGGCTTCTTCCTCTCCCTCAGTCAAATGCTTCTCTTTCTCCTTTTCCACCTCGCGCACCTTGTAATCAACAGGCTCGCGCTTCCTCAATCTCTCGCGCTCTTCCGGAGTAGTAGCCTTCCTTCATCGCAGATAAGAATCCGACACCCATAAGGCATTAGCAGAAGAGTTCAAGAACCACATGTTTCTTTGGGCCCATTTAATGGCCCACTCCCTTCGGCTCTCTGTAGTAAGCGCCACGACGGTCTGCGGGACGGTATCAAGCTTCGGGATCATCTGCTTTAGTCCAACCTATCTCATCAGCCTTTCCGGGAAGGTGCACACTATGATTTCCAAGCCAGGAATGCGCACAGATCGGGTAGGATCCAAAGAAGACACTCCAGTGACAGATTTGAGGTGCCACCATGGTACAATCCACCTAATCAAGGGGCCATCATCACTCTTCAGCTTATTCTTCCAGTAATCGCAGACTCGAGTGAAGTCCACCATGTACAACCTGGTCCTCATTGCAATCAAACGAGTATGATAAGAAGGAACATGAACTGGGGGCTCGATCAATCGGAGCCGTTCCATAAGCCAGACCTACCAAAAGCGGGTATTAGACATAAAAAAAAAAAAAACGAAAAAACGAAAAAAAGAAAAAAAAAAAGCAAAAAAAAGAAGAAGAAAATGTTCTTTTACCTACAAGATAACGGGACTTCCCAAGTACGGTAGGTCACGATTGGCTTTTCTATTATCCAAGCCCAACAAGATCTCTCCTAAGCATAAACAAGCTGGGCTCCTGCGCAGCTCCATTTGCTCAACAAGGCCCAAAAGACGAGGATCACCTCTCAAGTCTTCATCAACATGCCCTTGGAGGACATACACATGCAACAAGCAAAATCCAAATGCCCTTCGCCTAGCAACATAAGAAACGGTGGGGTCGGCCCTGTTAATAAATCGGTCAATGAAGTCCAACATTCGCACTCCTTTCGAGGTCACTAGACGGTCCACCACAAGTCTAGTAAATCCAAGCAAGTTTCTAAATTTGCTCTTATACCCTTGCGAAGTAGAAGGAATAACATGCAAGTGTTCAGGGTCCCACAAACCAATCGCAGCAATTTCTTCAGGAAATGGGCAAATATCGCCTCCAGGGAACGCAAAAACATGATAATTCGGGTCCCAATAATCAAGACAAGCATCCAAGAACGGTTTGACAACCTTGATAAGCTTCAAACTCAACAATGATCCAAGATTATAGGCGCCCATGTCATGTTTCTCCATGTTGGAAAACTCGTTGGTCCACTCTTTTAGGCGAATTTCCAAAGTATTCATGATGAGTGGTTATATTAAGAATTTTATGTAATAAGGCGAAGAAGAGACGGAAGAATTGTGTGAATAAAAGCTCTATCAACGTCTCTATTTATACTAATTTCTGTTTCCTAAAATCTGCCAGAGCAGACACACCAGGGAACAGGCGCAGCTCCTGCTGTGCCTCTTCAAAGGGACGCAGCTCATGCTACGCCTCTTTCTCACCAAGGTTTCTGTGATTTTCCGCGTTGAATCTTTCCTAATTCCGTGACGAATAATTTCCTATTCGTACGAGTTATTGTTTTGGTAAATACGTGGAAATTACCATATTTCGTGTTTCCTAATTCCGCGGGCACGCATCTCGAGGCGATATCAACATTTTCGTCATTTTACCACACTTGTACTTTTTTCATTTTAGGAAATAATTTTCAATTACAATTTAATTCATTTCAAAATTTATATATTCATTTCATTTTTATATTTCTTTTAGGTCTTTTTAATCATTTCATTTCTAACTTATAGGGTTCTATTTTTTTTTCTTTTAGGGGGTAACCCTCCCTACCGTCCGGTCATTTCCGGCAAATTTTTTGCATTTTTGCATTTTCTTTTGCATTTTTTCATTCTCTTGCGTCGTTCGTTTTGCGCTAATTCTGGCCATATTGATGTGACCATAATTGGCGCATATTTAGCCCCCGAATTACCATTGTTTCCATGCTTTTTAGTGCCTATTTGGGTCATTTCTTATCTTTAGTTCTTTGTTTTGCATATTCTTTGAGATTTTGATCCCTTGGTAGGAAAGGAGTAAGAATCTTGCATTTTCATGGCAAAACGAGGCTAAATTGATCGTATTCAATGACCAAGCATCAAGGAGAGACAAGACTAGAAGGCCTTTGTACATAGCATAGTAGAAGAGCATTGTTGAGAAAAGGATCCTTGAGTCCCCAAGGAAATCCCCAAGGAATTCATTAAGAAAAGGGAAGAAAAGAAGAAGAATTGACGCTGCCAGACAATCCGAACGGATTGTTCACAATCCGTCCGTCCGTCCAGCCCAATCCGAGCGTCCCTCAAAGGAATCCGCTCGGATTCCCCCTCGCCAATCCGAGCGTCTTGCCCAAGGATCCGCTCGGATTCCTCAGCTCCCATCCGCACGTCCCGACTCTCATCCGCACGGATTTCAGTACAGCACGTTTTCGTTCTTCAAGCTACGATTAGAGAAGCCCTTCTCTCGAGAAAAATACCGAGTCTCCTTGCTCAACTTAAAAAGTGTAATTACTAGTTTAGCCCTTAGTTAACCCTAATGCATCCTCCCTAATTTTCACTATAAATACCCCATTAGTCTAATTAGAGGAGCATGTTCTTCTTATCAATAATTAGTGTAGTTAATATCAATCAAAACTCTCTTCAATATTGTAATCAAGTATTAATCAAGTTTTAATCCAAGTTTTAGTTCCTTAATCTCTCTCTTGTTCTTCTTTTATTTTGGGTAATTAGAAGATTATTGGGTTTATTGGGAGATTGACAACCTTCCATCAATCATCAAGTTCTTCTATTATTCTTTACATTATTATTTTGGAATCATTAGTAGGTATAATCTCTTAATCCCTTTTTAATTATTGTTAATTGCTTTCATTTATTCATCATGTTTCATTATGTTAGTATGATTGACAACCTTTCTAGCATGATCAATATGATAATGAGTGAGTAGTCTCTTAGCTAGGGTTTAATGGGTGATTAGGGGAAACCAACATGGGGAATGATTCATGTCTAAATTAATATGCTTTCATAATCTTATTTGCTTGCTTGTTTTGATCTTAATACATGCACATGTTATATTTGATGAAATGCTAAGCCTATGAATCCTTGCATTTACTATCATCTCCTATCTTTTCAATGAGACTTGTAAGACATAACCCAACTCGAGTCTTGTTAGACCATGCATGTGTTAAGTAGGAAAGAATAAGTCGACTTGTAGGTGTTGTACAATCTAATCGATTCGGCTCCGGGACCCAAACTTTCCTAGGATTGTAAGATATAACCCAACTCAATCCATCACCACAATAATTGCTTGCTTATAATTTGAGAACATGTTTGTATGATCATATCCCATGATTCCCCTATGAACCCATGACACCCTAGTGCTTTTAATCAATTGTTTACACCCCTTATTTTATTCATCTTGCTAGTTTATTTTCATTGTTATTTTAGTTTAGTAACCTTCTACATCAACCCAATTTGTGACACCCCTAGACACTACTAGTTACAATAGAATTCTCATTTCAATACCCGTCCCTTGGGATCCGACCTTTACTTGCCTCTTTACTAATTGTAGAGTTGTTTGTGAAGTATAAATTGTGTTTTGTATCGACCATTGACCAACGACCACATATGCTTAATTGTGCACACCAAATGGTTCCGATCAAAAATGGCGCCGTTGCTTAGGGACGGTGTTTAATTGATTTAAGATTTCTTTTATTGTTTTTAGTTGTGTCTTTTTCACCTTGGGAAGTAAAACTCCTCAAGGTTTGTTCTAATTGTTTTCTAGTTGTTTGATATTTTGCATGTCTAGAAGGTTACAAAGAGATTTGTTACCTTTTGACCGTGAAATCGAAAGAACCTTGACGAATAATAGGAGACTTGTTAGGAGGAATTTGGGAGGTGTTGGTGAAGTTGTTCAACCCACTAGTGAGTTTGTCAATCCTTTCGCAATAGAAGGAGAAGAAAACCCATTAAACAATACCACACAAAATCCACCTACAATGCCTAAATTCTCGTCACACTCTATACCCACCGAGGAGGATCTACCAAATGGTACTCCTACCCCACAACATCTTACCGGAAACTTTATTGCCAAGTCCGCCTTCATCCAACTAGTTGAGAGGAGCCAATTCGGGGGAATGCCTAGTGAGGACCCTCATTCTCATATGGAAACCTTTTGCGATTATTGTGAAGCTATCTCTCAAACGGGCGTGACTCAAGACCAAATAAGATGGGTCTTATTTCCTTTTTCGTTAATCGGCACCGCAAAGCAATGGTTGAAGGGCCTTGATAAGGCCACCCTTGGAATAGATTCTTGGAAGAAGCTAGCTCTAGCTTTCTACAAAAAATTCTACCCACCGGAAAAGACTAACATGCTAAGAGCTCAAATCACGGGTTTTAAGCAAAGGGATGAAGAATCTTTGTATGAAGCTTGGGAGCGGTTCAAAGGTATTTGTCGCTCATGTCCTCACCATGGACTTAGCGAATGGTTTTTAGTGCAACAATTTTGGAATGGTTTATATGAAGATTCAAAGAACATTCTCAATATGGGATCAAATGGAATGTTCACCGAAGTTGATGACAATCAAACATGGAACAAGATTGAGAAAATGGCGGTCCATAATTCACAATATAGTAGACCTCGCAAGGCTACTAGAGGAGGAAAGTATGAAGTGGACTCCGTTACTCAATTGGGTGCTCAACTTAGTGCTCACATTGACACAATCAACTTGAAGTTTGAACAAGCTATTGCTAGACTTGAGGAAAACTCAAAAACATCAAAGCATCATGTCAATGCCATGACGGCATCCTCATCAATCCCAAGCGGGATATGTGAGAATTGTGGAACCTTGGGTCATGACTCAAGTGAATGTAGGGGAACAACCGAACAAGTTAATGCTTTCCAAGCTTACAAAAGTGGTACCCCTTATTCAAATTTTTACAATGAAAACACCAAGTTCCATCCAAATCTCTCATACAAAAGCCAAAATGTTCAAAACCCTCAAACAACATACACTCCACCACCCATGAGAAATCAAAATCAAAGACCCTTTTTCAATCAAAACTAAGGCTACCAAAATCAAAATCCATACAATCACCAAAATGACCAAGGTTTTGATGTCCAAAAAGCGGTCCTCCAAATGCAAAATAATCAACAAGAATTTTTCACCCAAATGCAAAAAGATAGCCAAGCAAAAGACACCACCATCAACAACATTCTAGCTCACACCAAGATGTTGGAAACACAATTGACCCAACTAGCATCTTCAAGCTCACAAAGACAAAAGGGGCAATTACCACCTCAAGGTAATCCCCCTAGACATGAAACAGTTAGTGCCATTCACTTGAGAAGTGGTACAAGATATGAAGCACCGAAGAAGCAAGTTGAGAATGAAGTTGTGAGAGCTAGTGAGAATGAAGTTGTGGTGCAAGGTCCCAAAGAAGGGGAATCATCAAAAGAAGAAAGTTCAAAGAAAAATGAAGACAAAGCCAAAGAAAAGGAGCCCATTGTGATTAGACTTCCTTTTCCAAGTCGTCAAGCCAAGCCCAAATTTGATGATCAACTTGGAAAGTTCATGGAAATTGTGAAGAACTTAGAAGTCTCAATTCCTTTCACGGAATTAATCAATCACGTTCCGGCCTATGCAAAGTACATGAAAGATATCCTCACAAAGAAGAAGTCGATCCGGAAACTTGAGACTATCGCCTTCACTAAGGTGAGTAGTGCAATACTTCAAGGGAGTTCACCTCCAAAGTTAAAGGATCCGGGAAGCTTCTCAATACCGTGTACCATTGGCGACACGACGATCAACAAAGCCTTATGTGATCTAGGGGCTAGTGTGAGTGTCATGCCGTACTCGGTGAGTAAAAGGTTGGGAATGGGAGAGATTAAATGCACCAATATCACTCTTCAAATGGCCGATAGATCGACGAAGAAACCATTAGGGATATGGGAAGATGTCCCCGTGCGAATTGGGAAGTTTTTCATCCCGGTGGACTTTGTCATTGTTGATATGGAGGAAGATTCCAACATTCCAATCATCTTAGGAAGACCTTTCCTACACACCGCGGGTGCGGTGATTGATGTGAAACATGGAGAGCTCACTCTAGAAGTGGGAGATGAAAGCATAACTTTTAATCTTGACAAGACCATGAGAGCTCCTCGTTTGCATGAGCCATGTTTCATGATTGATCATTATAGCCGAAAAGATGAAAGGAAGAAATCGAAACTCCAATGGAGGAAGAAAGTTGAAGATGCTCCATTCAATGAGCAAGTGAATTGTGACAAGGAGAGCTTGCAAAGCTCATCAAAATCAACCAAGGAAGAAGAAGATGGCCTCATTGGCCAAGAGAAGAAATTGGGAGAGTTGTCTCCATCTAAGCAAGAGATTTTCAATGATCAACTCAATGAAGTTTGTGGTCTTTGGGACGACGAATTTGAAGGGATCTTTAATCCCTACATTGGGCATGCCATCGATCATGATCAACAACAAGGGCCACGGTCTATTGAGGACCTCTACCACAACAATGAACAAGCTTTTGATTACTTTTTCAAGGTGTTGAGCAACATCAACAACACCTTGAACATGCCCCCTTGACATCTCATCAAGAATGAGAGTTTGGTGGAGTCCTCCCTAAACCACCACTTGTAAATATTTCTAACTCCCTAACTTACTTTTAAATTTTTGTATTGCATTTTTGTCATTTTTGGATTTTATTTACTTTGATCAAAATAATTGTCATGAAAGAGAGAAGTGAGGGAGGGATTAACAAATTTTAATTGATGTGTAGTGCTTGACCTTAGTGTGGGGATGGCAATTGCCTAGGCTATTCATGCCTTAGTAATGCCCCCACAATGAAGAACACAAGTTTTGAAAGAAAGAAAGAAAGAATGATAAGGGAATGCGTTTGTTTGTGCACGGATGGAACCAAATCGTGTGTACACAAGGACCAATCCGAGCGAATTCCTGAGAATCCGCCCGTCTGAAGAAGATCCGAGCGTCCTGCTAAGAAGACGCCCGTCCTGGGCTGAGCTGAAATTGCAAAATTCTTGACTGTCAAAGAATCCGAGCGGATTTCTGGAAGGACGCCCGTCTCACAAAATCCGTCCGTCTTGTGAACAAGACGCCCGTCTTTGCAGCTGAGAAAAACAAAGAAAAATCTCTGGACTAGAATCCGTCCGTCCTGCACAGAATCCGCCCGTCCCATCACAGAAGAATCCGAGCGGATTCCCCAGAATTCGCCCGTCTCTAGGCGGGATTTTGAAAATTTTGAAGCTGTAGAATCCGCACGGATTGCGCCCAATCCGCACGGATTGTCCCTGCGTCTTGAAAAATGTCGAGCTCTTTATAACCCATCCCACCTTCATTCATTCATTCATTCATTCATAAACACTACCCACAACATCAAAACCCTCATCCTCTCCATCTCAAAAACAAAAACCCTCAACAAAATCCACCAAAATCAAATCAAACCATCCTTCAAACAACAAATCAATCACTCCATCTTCAACAACAATCAAAACCAAGCACAAAATCTTCACCCTTTGAGTCGATTTTTGTTCTCATAAAGGCAAAGCCTTTCACCTTCAAAATCGATTTGGGCATTCTACAAATTGAAGATTTTTGATTCTTTACTTGGTTAGTTCATCAAATGGCAAGAACAAAGGGAGCAACAAAGGCACCAAAAGCAAAGGCTCTCCCTCAAAGGCAAAAAGCTCTACAAGCAAAGAAAGCTTTGGCAATGGTGGTAGCAACACCAAACTTGGAAGTGCAACCACAACAACAACAAACTTCTATGGGAGCATCACCTTCTACTCCGGTAATCGATCAACTCTTGCATTATCCGGAGGTAACTTTCATTTCCGATACCCATAGAAATACATTTGCCAAGTTTGCTATGAAATCAATTCAATCCACCAAATTCATATGTGAAGATGCTTTAGAGAAATTAGGTGTTCTTGAACAAACAAAAGCCTTTTTCAATGCCATGGGTTTGAAGAAATTATTTGAAATGAAGGAAGTAACATACCCCTCCCTTGTCTTGGAATTCTTAAGTTCTTTAAAAGTAACAAAAGTTGAGAATAGGGAAAATATTGAGTTTCGTCTAGCTAACACTAGTAGACGCATTACCTTTCCGGAATTGGGTGAAATTTTGGGTCTTAGCGATGAACATAAATATTATAAGCAATATGGGAAGTATGACCCCGAGCCTCTTTGGGAGGCAATCTCCGGGAAGAAATTTGAAGATTTTCACGCTTGTCGTTCTCTTTTGGTCCATCATCCGGGCATAAGAGTATGGCACAAAGTTGTGGGAAACACCATAATTGCTAGGAAAGACACCAATCATTTCACGGGACTCGATTTTATTCTCCATGAATCAACTTTGAATATTGGAAGAATTCACACCAAGCCTTACAATTCTTTGAGGCTATTGGTTGATAGATGGCTTCATGTTGATAGTGGGAAGAAGGGTACAACCGTTATTGTTAATGGCGGCCTAGTCACGGTCCTAGCCAAGCACTTTGATCCTAATTTCAATAAGGATAACAAGTACAAGGCAAAGGAAGGTGGCCATCTTATTGATATGTCCATCATGATTAACAAGTTTAAGTGGGTTGCTCACAATCCCCTTGACACCAAATTTGGGTGGCTTACTAGTGAGGCTCGATCATTCACTTTACCCGCAAAGATTTGCCGTCTTAGTGTCCACCGGACCAACTATTTACTTCCCCTATCCGAAGAAGCCGAGTACATCATTCAACAACAAAAGGGTGATCATGAAACTCCCTCCTCTTCCATTGTTATACCACCTTACCCCTTTGTGTATGAAGAGTTCAAACCACAAGGAGTTGAAATTGGGAAAGACTATGTAACTCTTATTATGCAAGCCATGCACAAGAAAGCTTATGAAGATCGGAAGAATGCTTATTTGGCTCAATATCCTCCCCTCTTACATCTAGCTAGGCAAGGACTCCTTGACCCATCTTGTCCTTTGCCTAGTTGGGCGGATAGAGAAGCCTTATTTCCGGGTGCATCTAGGGACATGGTGGAAGACAATGAGGTTGTTGGAAATGGTGAAGAAATTGATGATAATATTGAGGAAGAAGCAAGTGGAGATGAAGAAAGAGATGGTGAAGATGATGATGAAGAAAGTGATGAAGAAAGTGCCAAGGAAAGTGGCAATGTGACCACTTCTCATGAGGGAAGTGGTGATGATGATAGCATGATGGAAACTAGCCTTGGAGACTCCTACTCTCCCATGGTTTGTCTATATCTCTTTGTATTTTATTTCATTTTGATCATTGTTGGTTTAGTCCTAGCAACATCAAAGGACTCACACCTCGGAACCATTGAGGTGTTCTTTATTGTTCCCATTTTTGAAAATCCAAAATGACAATCTAGTTTCATGCATAGCATAGTGTGTGCATGAACTATACCCATGCTTTGACATTAGCAATAATGTCTTATTTGGTTTGGGGAAGTTAATGCATACACAACGGGAGGTAATCTAAATTATCCTCTCCGTCATAACAAAAACCATGCATCATGTAGTATAGCTTAGTGTAGAATTGCATTTAGTATAGAAATCATGCATCATCTTTGCATAATTTCCATCATTTTGGCCATTGAGGACAATGCCCATATTAGTGTGGGGATGGGAATTCTAACACTTAACTTTTATTCAAAAACCCATAAAAATTGAAAAATTTCAAAAATCATAAAAATTTGAAAAATTGAAAAACCAAAAACAAGTTCATTTCCTTTGTATATATTGTGTTTGTTTATCCTTGTTCACTTTGATTGACTACGCCACATCCGAGACATGAGGATATTGAAGACCGCATGGTATGATCTTTCCAATCTCCTTTTTCCTCTTTATGTTAATGACTATGTGGCTTTATTTTGATTGATGCGGTAAAAACAATGTGAACTTAGGACTTGCATTTAGTTTATTTGGCATATTAGTTGGTAGAATCATTTGCATTAGGATGTGTATATGTTAGTTGCATCATGGCATGTAGTTGCATGTTAGAAAATTTTGTGAAACCGTCTACTTGGGAAGCTTGACAAGTGTATATAGGCCCTAGTAGATGCTTTTTATTCTTAAGACTTTGCTTGATAGAATACTTGTAAAACACCCTAGGATGTGTCATGCTAGTATCCTTTGACCCATGGATTAAGGCCGAGTCAAGAGTACCTTGTGGTGTGATAACTCCTTGGCTACCGTTTATTCCAAGGTGACCCTTGAAACCATGCATCCATCCATCATTCATCCATGTTCTACCATACATTTTTGTCATCAAAGGGAATGGGCACAAAAAGAAATCAATTTGAGTTCAATGAAATGAAAAGTGAAAGAAAGTTTGCAAAAATGCATCAAATGAAAAGAGGAGCAAAAATAGAACTCCTATGCTTCAAATACAAGGCACCCTCGTTACTAATTGGGGTGACTTTGAAAATATTCAAAAGAAATGCAACGAAAGTTGTCAAGTATTGAAATGCCAAAAATCAAAAAGAAATGGCAAAGAAAGTGTTCTCAAATGTCAAATGCCAATGAAATTGGGGGGGAAAAATAAAAATGAAAGCAAACTCCTAAAATGAAATTCAAATATCTATCGATCCCTTTATCCATCGTATCCATTTTTGTGCATGGTAGAGAGGGGACGACCCTTCTTCTTGTCTAGGCAAGAGGGGGAATTCCGCGATCCTCCAGTGTTTCTAACACCATAGGGAGTCTACTCTTGACAAAAGCATTTAACGATTGAGGACAAAGGTACCCTAGCTTGACACATTTTGGAGGTGATTTATTGGTATCCTTCTAGGCTTAGTAGTTTGAACAAATTGCATCTATGAAGGATTGTGTACCCTTGAATTGCTTCCCTTGTAGATAATTTCCGCCACTTAGATGAGGAAAGTGGCTATTCTTTTTGTAGATGCATCCATTATGTGATTTTTGTGTGCTTAATGTCTGGATGTGTCGCCATTTTGGCAAGACCCACCTTGCCTTGCAAGAAGGCATCCTACCTCATGGTTGTCTTGTTGTGAGTTGAAGGGGCGGAGTGAGACCCGCTAATTGTCTCATATCGGCTATTATTATTAGGTTAGGTTAGTATTGGTCCTAGTCTTTGTCACCTCTTTACTCGGGACGAGCAAAGGTTCGGTTTGGGGATATTTGATGTGACCATAATTGGCGCATATTTAGCCCCGAATTACCATTGTTTCCATGCTTTTTAGTGCCTATTTGGGTCATTTCTTATCTTTAGTTCTTTGTTTTGCATATTCTTTGAGATTTTGATCCCTTGGTAGGAAAGGAGTAAGAATCTTGCATTTTCATGGCAAAACGAGGCTAAATTGATCGTAGTCAATGACCAAGCATCAAGGAGAGACAAGACTAGAAGGCCTTTGTACATAGCATAGTAGAAGAGCATTGTTGAGAAAAGGATCCTTGAGTCCCCAAGGAAATCCCCAAGGAATTCATGAAGAAAAGGGAAGAAAAGAAGAAGAATTGACGCTGCCAGACAATCCGAACGGATTGTTCACAATCCGTCCGTCCGTCCAGCCCAATCCGAGCGTCCCTCAAAGGAATCCGCTCGGATTCCCCTCGCCAATCCGAGCGTCTTGCCCAAGGATCCGCTCGGATTCCTCAGCTCCCATCCGCACGTCCCGACTCCCATCCGCACGGATTTCATGATGAAGACGTTTTCGTTCTTCAAGCTACGATTAGAGAAGCCCTTCTCTCGAGAAAATACCGAGTCTCCTTGCTCAACTTAAAAGTGTAATTACTAGTTTAGCCCTTAGTTAACCCTAATGCATCCTCCCTAATTTTCACTATAAATACCCCATTAGTCTAATTAGAGGAGCATGTTCTTCTTATCAATAATTAGTGTAGTTAATATCAATCAAAACTCTCTTCAATATTGTAATCAAGTATTAATCAAGTTTTAATCCAAGTTTTAGTTCCTTAATCTCTCTCTTGTTCTTCATTTATTTTGGGTAATTAGAAGATTATTGGGTTTATTGGGAGATTGACAACCTTCCATCAATCATCAAGTTCTTCTATTATTCTTTGCATTATTATTTTGGAATCATTAGTAGGTATAATCTCTTAATCCCTTTTTAATTATTGTTAATTGCTTTCATTTATTCATCATGTTTCATTATGTTAGTATGATTGACAACCTTTCTAGCATGATCAATATGATAATGAGTGAGTAGTCTCTTAGCTAGGGTTTAATGGGTGATTAGGGGAAACCAACATGGGGAATGATTCATGCCTAAATTAATATGCTTTCATAATCTTATTTGCTTGCTTGTTTTGATCTTAATACATGCACATGTTATATTTGATGAAATGCTAAGCCTATGAATCCTTGCATTTACTATCATCTCCTATCTTTTCAATGAGACTTGTAAGACATAACCCAACTCGAGTCTTGTTAGACCATGCATGTGTTAAGTAGGAAAGAATAAGTCGACTTGTAGGTGTTGTACAATCTAATCGATTCGGACCCAAACTTTCCTAGGATTGTAAGATATAACCCAACTCAATCCATCACAACAATAATTGCTTGCTTATAATTTGAGAACATGTTTGTATGATCATATCCCATGATTCCCCTATGAACCCATGACACCCTAGTGCTTTTAATCAATTGTTTACACCCCTTATTTTATTCATCTTGCTAGTTTATTTTC